>NW_022987547.1:2615549-2908049 GCF_902827165.1 Trematomus bernacchii | reverse complement strand
GTTTCTGCTGCATTGAAAACTAAACTAAATGTGTGAAACGGCTTCAACTTTGACTTCTATCCCACTTATGTTACGTCCGTTACTTCTTGGATGAATTGACAGCTTTTCCTCTTGCATTGACCCCGTCTCCTTTGTGGCTGTAGGAGGCTCTGAGGGGCACAGTGCCAGTTGAAGCTGCAGCTAAAGACTTTGAAGAGATGAAGGCTGAGCTGAGCGAGGTGAATGCCGGGTTGCAGCGCCGCCTGCTGGAGCTCTCACACTCCTACAGCGACACCAAGAGCCAGCTGAGTGCTGCTCAGAAACAGCTGGCCGAGGGCAGCGCCCCCTCATCCCCCTCCTCAGAACAGCAGCAGGTCACGGTGCTGATCAGCAAGGTGGAGGAGCTACAGACGCTGCTAGCTGAGACGGAGAAGAAGCACTTATCTGCTGGAGAAGAGATTTCTCTGCTGAGGCAGGAGGCCGAGGCTCAGGCTCAGAGCTCTGTGGACCTCGCTGACCACACACAGGTGATGTCATCTCTGGGAAACGCCATCAAAGAGTTGGAAAGCCAGTCAGAGGCCCTGAAGGAGCAGCTGCAACAGAAAATCCTGCAGGTGGAGGATCTTCAGAAAAGGTGAGGAAAAGTATGATGTCACAAGTAAGTGACAGATGTGTCTTATCCTGCTGTTAGTAGTGACTTCAGCTGGATGCTGAGGTAGAGTTGGGGCTCATGAAATGGTATTAACGCAATTACAAAAGCAGTGCAGGAATGTAGAATGTGTACATTTACCTAGATGCTTTTCTAAAAAAATGTTTTAGACTTTTACTAGAGTATTTACATTTCATGTTTCTCATATTGAAGTGATAAGCTGATAACGTTGAGCCTGCAAGAAGTCTAACGGTCACTGACCAAACTAATTAGACAGCTTTAAAGTGATCTTGTAGTGGAAGTTCTCACAACATGGTTCTTGTGCGTCTTTCAATAAAAAGGCTGTCGGCAGCCAAAGATGGCACCCAAGAGGATTCAGCCTCCCGCATGGAGCAGGAGAGCAGGCGAGAGCAGCTGGAGGGCGAGGTGAAGCACCTGACGCAGCTCCTCCAGGGGGCCCTCAGGAAGCAGGACGAGATGGCTCTGGAGGCGGTTGATGCATGGCAGATGGTGAGAAGAAAGAGATCAGATACAAAACAACTTTTGATGTTGACTGTTTATTGTCTTCATACGTATGTATGTCTTAAGACTGACCTAACTCGATGTATCCATCAGGCCCGGGACAACCGAGCAGAGCTGGAGGCCCTGCAGGAGCTGCTGATGTCCAGGGAGAAGGAGAACCAGGTGCTGACCAGCAGGCTGGCTGAGGCCCAGGATGCAGTGTGTCAGCTCAAACAGCTGGTGGAGAACCACGTGGCCTCGGAGAGAGAGAAGAACAAGAGGGTGAGGAATAATCCTGTAGACAATGTGGGAATACCCCATCTCCTCGAGCAGTACTCTGGCCGTTTCTCAATGTCGAGTATACCTGCTGCAGAGCCACTATTTCAAGTATACTACGCCATTGAGTGGCGCCGAATGCTGGGCATTTAACATGCATTTAAACAGTCCTTCGGCGCCACTCGATGGCGTAGTATACTTGAAATAGGGGCTCTGCAGCTGGTTTACTTGACATTGAGAAACGGCCTCTGTCTGACCAACACTTCTTTAGAAATGTGATTCTGCAACTGGTCGTGTTTTATGGCATGAGTCCACTTTAGCTTGAGACTGTCTAATCAGGGCTTTGTTGTATTTTAAAACATTTTTATTTGTTTTAACAATATCTCTTTAAAAATATGTAATAGCCAGCAATTTTCTATAAAATAATGTCTCATTATTTCTCAAGACTCGTACAAAAATATTCCCTCTCTGGCCTCAGCTTATGTAGCTCACATGTAAGGGATAATGTGCAGCGAGGCGGCCATTATGGGTAAAAGAACACCCGACAGGCAGATCTGCATGAAGGGTGTTCTTTTACCCATAATGACCGCCTCGCTGCACATTATCCCGCTTATCACATGGCCACATTCTCAACAAAGTAACGATATGACTCCCAATATTAATGGAAATGCTTTTATAGATTTAGAAAATGTTTTTATTGATTTAAAAAATAGTAGGCTGTTATCTATTTTAAATGACATGCATCCGGTAAGAAAAATAGTCCGTTGTTACTGTTTGAACTACGTAGCAACGGCAGGAAGTGCTTCAATAGCGTTTTTGCTGACCTTTTTGATTACAGATTTGAAGACATCGTTGCTTGCTTTAGAAGTAGCACAATTCATTATGTCAAACCTTGGAAAGTATCTAGATATCCCTGACCTAATGCCAAAGTAACTGGCAACTGAATATGTTTTGATGTCTATGTCTGGACGGTTGTGTAAAAAGGAGGGTTTCTGCCCCGTTACTTCTCCGCTGTTTTCTTGTCCCAGTTTGAAAAGGGACTGCATGCAGTTTGAAAAGCAAACTGCATGCAGTTTGCTTTTCGGACTTCTTTGTGCAGATGTGAGCGTCCTTAACAACGGTCAATAAGTCCTTGACAGCGGTCTGTCTGTTCTGGATTAACAACGTGTCACGTGTTCTGAATTGACCAATCAGAATCGAGTATTCAACTAAGCCATGTAATAAGGAGGCATAAGTAATTAATTGAGACTGTTTTATAAAGATTCCAGAAAAACTAACCTGTCATTTTTCCCCCTCTCAGATAGATGACCTGTCCCGGGAGGTGGGGAAGCTGAAGGACGCCCTGAACAGCCTATCACAGCTCTCCTACAGCGCTGGCTCTCCAGCCAAGAGGCAGCAGCAACAGCAGCAGATCAACCTGCAGCTGGAGACCATGCAGCAGCAAATCAAACAGCTACAGTACCAGCTGACTGTAAGATATGATCTACACTTTTTCTTAGTTTCAAACCTCCTATTCTATTAACAATACTTAAATGTGAAAGTGAAAACATGTGTATTTACCTTATTTTATCTTTGTAGGAGTCAAAGAAGCAGCACCAGGAGATAGTGTCCGTCTACAGGATGCACCTGCTCTATGCTGTCCAGGTAAATCCATCTATTAGTTTGCTTAAAGCTACGTTTTCATCTCAATGTGCTAAACATTTTTTATATATAAATAATACTAAATATAATACTCAGGATACAGCATTGTCCCACCCACTTGAACCTGTGATCTTCTAGTGAGCTTGCTTGACCAATGAGCACCAAGCAAACCACTACTGGAAGCTAATGTCACAAATAGTAGGCTTAAAAATAAATATTATTAGTACATTTGTATGGATGAACATGCAAAACAACTTTGCAGTATTCAACAGTTGGTAATAGCCTTAGATATCATTTTGTAATTGGGTAACTGTAATCTAATCTATTTTGGTTTGTTAACTGAACCGCTGCTGTGTGTCTTCAGGGTCAGATGGACGAGGATGTCCAGAAAGCCTTGAAACAGATCCTGATGATGTGCAAGATGCCAAGCCCAGCCAAGGAGACCTGCTAAGATCCCCCCCCCCCCCCCCCCCGGTTTCCCACAAGCATGAACTGCTGCTGTCAGCACATTTCCTCCCGTCTGAATTCACACGGTGCTTAGGCCAACACATGGTGCCTCTGAATAAACCTGGAGTATTAGTTAATGAGGAGTAGGTTTACAGTCGTGTTCATTGCCTTTGCTAATGTCAGTCGGACAGATAGAGACCTTATGATGGGAGACGTTTTTGGGAAAGCCCAGCCCAGCACAGATACTTTGCATCATGGTGGTTCCCGACACATTTAAAGCCTCAGTATGTGCAGTAACATTAAATCACATGCAGCCGTGTGTGTGTATTTTGACAGGAACATACATGTCATTTTCTGTTACAATGTGCGCTTAGAGAAAAATAAACAGTTGGCGCTGCTGTTGCTAGTATCTATTTTATGATACAACAGTGTTAGTATTATTTTACTTGTCTAAAGGTGTCATGGTTGTCAACATTTTCCTGATACAAACTAAATTATTTGTGCCCTCTTAACAATGCATGTGATTTTGCTTAACACCAGCTCAGAAAAGAATTGATATTTGGTCGCACTTCTATGAAGAAAAGCATGATACTGTTTGTATGGCTCTCTTCCTATTAGCACAAAAAATATATAAAAAGTGTATTTTACTGCATTGTATTACCATGCCATATTTTCTAAGATACTGTACTTTACTGAAGAGGTTTGATAGCTGTATTTTTGATGGCCTTGTTTTGAATTAGTTTATATTCCTGTTATTATTCATAGGAGAGTTTACTGAAGTTAAAAACGGCAACACCCAACAGTAAGAGATCCATATGTTTGTCTGTTTCACAAAGAGGATAGTTAGTTGGTAAAATGTTAAGTACTTACAATTTCTCTCGTCTTTTTTTAATTTTTCACGTTGGTCTTTTGTTTAGCAAATCCTTACTTGAAAAACATGCAAAATGAGTTGGATAAAAGAAAGTGTTCTGCTGTCACATGCCTGCAATCAGACAGTCTCCTCCTGAGGAGTACTGTCTATTAGTCATTCTAACAGTCACACATGCCAATTTCACCAGCTGTACTTCCTTCATTAATTTATTTACATGTATGTCAAGGTTCTGTCTTTGTATTTGTGATACTCCCATCTCATTCAGTGTTTCATTGTAGGTACAGATTTACACTGTACAGAATATATAACTGATAACACCACACTCCTTTGCCTTAGTACTGTACTTAGAGCCATCTGCACTTAGGAATCATCTCTCTTGAGATTATTAAGAACAAACCCAACGCTGTTTACGGCTGACTGAAGCTTTCTCCCACTTGTGTTTTACATGATTTACAGCTGACTGAGGTTTGTTAGACCCTGAGGAGAGCTTTTGGCTTTGTCAAGGTTTTTAAAATATCATAAACCACCTTTCTCTAGGCCTTGACTGAAATGTGTTGTGAGAAGAAAGGGAAAAGAAAGAAATGACTCTTCTGTTAGTTGTTTCATCACTAACAGTTTTGAAGAGATATGAAATAAATGCTTGTTTGCCAACTGCTTTGTTGCCCACATAAACATTTTCAAGATACTGTTCTATCCTTTGTCTGTTTTTATTTGTTTGGCGTAAAAATGATGTGATTATTGAAGTAAGTAATACAGTAACATCTTATTTTGTGAAGCTTTGAGACAAAGATAGCCAATTTAATCTCATAAAAACCAGGCAACAGTTACTTTTTTTTGTGAGTTGACACTTAAATGTGCACAGATCCATGCCACACTCGAGGATCGCAGGAACCAGTTCTTAACTGTGAAACAGAGGATTCAGAGCGTTAGGACAGATGATGTTAATGAACCTTTGCAAATAAAGACAGAGGCTGTTCCTCTGTCAGCCGCAATGTAAAGCCAGAAATCAAAGAGTCAAATCAGATTTACCTAAATATACCTGTGCCAAGTGTTAGGTGAAGCAGAAGAGCAGTACAAACTAAAGAGGGATATGACCACTAGATGGCAGCATTTGCCAAAACTCGTCGAAAATACACACACACACGCTTCTTGTGCTTATGTCCCCCCACACCTTCCAGACAAAACAATTGACTAAGTTACGGGAACCTCTCACTTTCTCGCAATGTATACACACACTTACACTTCTTGTGCTTATGTCCCCCCACACCTTCCAGACAAAACAATTGACTAAGTTACGGGAACCTCTCACTTTCTCGCAATGTATACACACACACTTCTTGTGCTTATGTCCCCCCACACCTTCCAGACAAAAACAATTGACGCTAAGTTACGGGAACCTCTCACTTTCTCGCAATACACACACACAAAAGTGACCGAGTGACTTTGTTTTTGATCATAAATATTGTGTTTTTCATTCAATTGCCTCAAGACCTTATGTTATCCTCCACACTAGGCCTCTGAACATATACAATTGATGATCACCACTTGCATTGCATTTTTTGTGATTTATTCAACAGTGAAACACCCATGATGATTTCGGTCAGAATTGACCTCCATAGGAAATTAATGAGTATGAGTGTATTATGATCATCCTGCAGATGACACACACACACACACACACACACACACACACACACACACACACACACACACACACACACACACACACACACACTTGTGCTTATGTCCCCCACACCTTCCAGACAAAACAATTGACTCTAAGTTACGGGAACCTCTCACTTTCTCGCAATACACACACACAAAAGTGACCGAGTGACTTTGTTTTTGATCATAAATATTGTGTTTTTCATCCAATTGCCTCAAGACCTTATGCACACACACACACTCTCTCTCACACATATTTATTGTGCTTATGTCCCCCCACACCTTCCAAACAAAACAATTTACTCTAAGTTACGGGAACCTCTCACTTTCTCGACACACACACACACACACACACACACACACACACACACACACACACACACACACACACACACACACACACACACACACACACACACACACACACACACACACACTTCTTGTGCTTATGTCCCCCACACCTTCCAGACAAAACAATTGACTGTAAGTTACGGGAACCTCTCACTTTCTCGCAATACACACACACAAAAGTGACCGAGTAACTTTGTTTTTGATCATAAATATTGTGTTTTTGATCATAAATATTGTGTTTTTCATCCAATTGCCTCAAGACCTTATGCACACACACACACTCTCTCTCACACATATTTATTGTGCTTATGTCACCCCACACCTTCCAAACAAAACAATTTACTCTAAGTTACGGGAACCTCTCACTTTCTACACACACACACACACACACACACACACACACACACACACACACACACACACACACACACACACACACACACACACACACACACACACACACACACACACACACACACACACACACACACACACACTTGCTTGTATCAAATCAATACATCCCATTCATCATTGGAACGGGAATAATCTCAGCTACAATACTAACTAAAGCATTTCCATCTCCAGTAAACACAGCCTACATGGCAAGCATTTTTATAATATACAGTAATGTACAGTAAGCACTATCTTTGAACTTACTGCAAAATGATAACATGAAATGTCATTATGTCTGTCACCCCTTGATTCTACTTGCTTTGACTGTTCAAATGAGATGTCAACCATCAAAATTAGATAAGGGGTTCCAGAGATATCACTGTGCAAAACACACCGGTCAATTTTGACCGAAAATAGTATGGGAAGGGGGGTATGACCTAACGCAAGAGAAGGGTTAATAGGTCATAGTATAGTATGTCGAGAAAAGTCATAGAATAGTATGTTGAACATTTGAGAAAAAAGTCACAGTGTATGGCGAAAATATAATAAAAATTCTAATTATAGTTTGTCGACAAATCTATGAAAAATTCATAGTATAGAATAAATCTAAATATAATGTGTTGACAACTTGAAGAAAAAATGTATCGGATAGTATGTTGAAAACATTTTTAAAGATAATAAGCCGAAAATGTTAAGAACAAATACATTTTATAGTTTGTAGAACATAACATTTAGAAAAATTCAAAATACAGTATGTCTACATTTTCATTAAAAAAAGTCTTGGTGCAGTCTGTCGATAAATTCATCAAAGATTCTAAGTGTTGTATGTCGAAAGATTCATGAAAAAGCTCATTCCTTGAAAGAGAAGCCTCAGATTGGGGAGGTTGGGAGGGGTTAAGGCGAGATAGGAAGGGTTTATTTCAAGCTTGTTGTGCAAATAAGTTATTAGGGCTTTTTTTGATCAATTAAGACTTGGTCGAAAATATGAAAAAGAAAATATATAGAGTATGTAGAAAATTCCAGGTACACAAAATGTTGTAATATAGTATGTTAAACATGTAATTAAAACATTTGTTGTACTGTATATCAAAAATGTCATTAATAATATCAAAGTGCAGTATTCTGAAATGTTCAAAAAAGTCATACTAGTATATCGAAAACCCCCCAGTGGGCTGCCCTCAGCGCCAGGATTTTGCGGCTGTGTTGTTTACCTGCTTTGTAGTTGTCTGCTTTATGCTGGGTTGATACCTCATATTGAACACATGTGTTAATGATAATTGTTATGACTGAATTGTTTAGAGAACAAAGATGGTCTATTCTCTTCATCTAGCCTCTCAATGTTGATCTCCACGTGCAACAGTTGGTGCATTTAACTTTGAAATGTAGGTTTTCTTGTTGAATTTTTCTGAAATGTATGGCACTTAAAAGTAATTGAAAGGATTAGATATTTGAAAAGGTGTGTATATTTTAATATTGTAATATCATAAGATGCTAATGCACCCCCACTGTCGATACATAGCCCACCCACATGAAAGAGCCAGTTTAATCCAGGGTTAGGCCCACCTTCCTCCATGTCAACGCTCAGTCCCCTCCCTCAATGTCCACTCAGCTTTGTTTTCAGAAGTCCTGCCAGCCGACTGGGTCATTTATCTGAGTTCTGTTTCCTGCCCTGTGTTCCAGCCGCTGGGCAAACACTCATATAAACACACATATACACGCAATCAACTACACATTCATACACACACACACACACACACACACACACACACACACACACACACACACACACACACACACACACACACACACACACACACACACACACACACACACACACACACACACACACACACACACACACACACACACACACACACACACACACACACACACACACACACACACACACACACACACACACACACACACACACACACACACACACACACACACACACCTCTGCCTTTACACAACAACATCCTGTCAATCTTGCTTTCCCACATGTTGGGCCCTCAGGCCTTAGTAGAGATCTGGTGTGTGATCCTAATCCAGTTGAGGCTTTATCTGTCAAGCAGAGCAGACTGAGTGAGTAGCAGGATGAACTCACACGGAAATATTCAGCGTTATTTGACGAGGAAATATGGATCTGTTTTATAGTCATTTCTGTTGCTTATTAAAGGAAGATATTGAAATGTCAGTTTGAATTTAAGTGTCCAATCTATTCGGTCACTGACACACAAAAAGGACAACGACAGATTTGATTCAGGTATTAGGATGATTCTGGGTAGAGATACATTAGTAAGAAGAGTGAAGAGTTTTAAACAATGTTAAGAAGTCGTGACAGAAGGTCAAAGCCCAGGAGAGGAAGAGTGCGGATGAAGGAGCCATTCGGGGAGGAAATGAGAAGAGGTTGTGGCCAAGAGGAAAATCATAGAGAAGCAAGAGAAGGAGAGAGGGACACGTGTATACAGTATGCTGAATCACAAGAGGGGTGATTAATCTGCCTCTAAGAGACTCCTGTGAACCCATCCAATCTGCTAGGAGCATGAGAGGTACAGGCTTAAGTGGAGGAAGAGGATGTTGATGATGAAGAGGTTACTTTTCTAGTTTCATGAAAACCATGACTCACTACTAGCACGGCAGCAATAAAGTAGAGCACTTCAAGCTGCCAAGTCACCACTTTGGGAACGTTTTCTACATTTTATGTCCGTGTTTTCGCTAACTATTTGTTTACACTGTGTATTTCATACTAATCAAGGTTTGTGGGCTTAGTAAATATTTCTGAATGGCTTCTCTCTAATCTGCGTCATCGGCCGTATGCTTGGTCTCGTTGAGCAGGCCTACGCTATCTGCTCAACAATCTGCCAGTATGTGTTGTTTGTGCTGTTACTTAATAAAGTGTTATTCCCCATTTTATAATACATCTGGACTGGGAATGTATTATATATCTGACACATTTGCAGAAAATGGTTATCAACATGCACTGTAAATGTGTGTGTTAAAGGTTGTGAGACCCAGCTAAAGGTCTGAAGTTCCCGTGCCTGGTGGTGACATGTTCAACGTGTCTGTGCTGCAGCTGAACTCTGCCCTGCCTCTGATCAGACTGTGGTTACTTGTACCCACAATCAAAATGTTAATATCAAAAAGACTGTTAAAGAGCATCAATCTGCTGTGGTTTCCTTCACCATGGGGATTATACAGTTTGTCATCTGGGCATAAAGATCATGTCATGCTCATGCATGTCTGTGATTTTAATGACATTTTCCTGTGGTGGGACAGGCAGTCCTTAATAATGAATTATTATGTGAACATTTGCACAACATATTATTTGACACATTTGGTTCATTATAAAACAGTCCCATGTGTCATTGTGCTTGTTCACATATGGCCATGTAGAGAAGCTCATAGCACTTTCATTATTACTACTAATCTGCTGAATGATCCACTCACTACTTGAGACCACATTTTAATTAACAAAAGAATGTCAAGTATAAAGACTGCTGCAAGCATATCAAAAAAGTGGAGACTTCATCAAACAATGGGAATATACCGTAACTCAGGGGTGTCCACATTTTTTTTACTGAGGGCCACATACGAAGGGCTTGGCCCCTCACTATAGGTATATTGCCTCATAAATAAAGTTAGCAAAATCAATCAATCGAAATAAATTCTTCTGGATAATTGAATATGCGTAAAGAAAAAAAACAGCCTACAGTACAGCTGTCCATTGGGTTTCATTATTTTGTTCTTTAAAACAGAAGCCTCAGATTGGGGAGGGGGGTTGGGGGTTAAGGCAAAAATAGGAAGGGTTTATTTCAAGCTTTTTGTGCAAATAAGTTATTAGGGCTTTATTTTTATCAGCTAAGATTTGTTAGAAAATATTTTCAACTTGAATTGGCTGAATTCATTTGAAGATTGGGCTTATTAACACATGGATACTATGTCATATTTTTGTATATATTTAAGAAGTACATTATAAAGACACGCACAAGTTTCAGGTGTGGGCCATTGTACTTTTAGAATTAGCAGCGGGCCAATTAAAAAAGGGACAACGTAGTTCGGACACCCCTTCCGTAACTGAATATCTGAAGTCTGCCTTCATGGGGCAGTGTTGAACTATCTACAGACTAATATGCACTATCCATGGTCCCATTGTCTACAGTACATACACTAACCTATGTGAGATTGCATCTACAAATGATTATTTCTTTGTTCACTATCTGTTGAACTACAGTTATATTGTGACATGTAGTTGTGCCTAAGTGGGTCTTTTGGCATCCAGGCTGGGGGGGGTTAGTATCTCAATAATCTCTTCCATGGTAACTACTTGCGTTGTTGTGCAGTCATGTTGTAATCAGGGAACTTTTCAGTGTCACTGATCCAAGGCTCTCTCCACAAAAACATTGTTTGTTTACATATTTATTAATGGGAGGTCTTTCAACGGGAAATAAAACGCTGACGCTCACTTTTCCAATATTCTTTCCTGGCAACACATTTTCGCCAACTGTCATCACATCACAGCCTTCACCTAATCTCTCATTTCACATATCTCTTCTTTTCCGTATCTTTTTCCTTCCTCCTTACCCTTCTCCTCCTCTCCCTCTTTCTATTCATTTCTTCTGTCTGTTGTACTATGGTTTGTCAACATTGTTTACACGCTTACGCTCTATCTAATATGACTGTGTGTAATTATCTGGTGTGTTCAACATGTTGTTGCTGTGTTCAGCCATCAGGCCACCGAGCCGTCAAAGGCTCTCAGTTTGTGTAACGCAGGCTGGCCTTGAAACAAGACCCCGCAGTAGACGAGTGGAGGGGCGTAAGAGACGCATGCAGCTTAATTGCTGCAAGATGTAACCTCGCCTCCAGCCTACTGTGGCCCACAAACACACTCACACACATTCATGCGCATGAAAGCACGAGTATACACGCATACAAAAAAGAAAAAGGCATGCAAACACACAATCAAACATGTGTACACTTAGTATATGCAGGAAAGAAAAAAGCAACTGCTCTGAGCGGGTTACAAAATAGCTAAATGTGTTGCTAGGCATCGGGGAAAAGGTAACAATCTTAATAGACACATTTTGTGTTTGTTTACTGGTTAAAAACAAGGTTCTACTGCATAACTATCCTTGGATTCAAAAGTCCTTCTCTCTGAAAACCAAATGGAATAAAACCAAATGAGTAAAATCTATGAGTCTCGTTTCCTGAAGGCATCTTAAGGCGGTCGATGAAAGATGATATTGATTCAAATATGCCTTTAAGTAATCTGCATTTGGCTCTTAATAGAATCCCATGAAGAAATACTGAGCAGAAATGATGAGAGCGATGAGAGAGACAGGAGAGGAACTCTGGCCTGATTTGATCTTTTGTACGAGGATCTGCAGTCACAAAGGGAATTGAATTACAACATTATGATATCATATTTCTTGAATTGCTAAATCCATTTAATGTTTGGGGGAAATGTAATGTAGTCAGAAACAATAAGAATCTGTGACCGTGCTCAGCTGCATAGAGAATCAATTGGATAAGTTGGAATAGGTGAGTGTAACAGTATACACTGGAACATCTCCTCTGGGAAAACAAACATTTTATGATTCAAATATAACATAAACAAAAGATCACAAAATAATGCACTAAATTCAGTCTCATCTTGATTGTCGCTCCGGGCGGCGCACCAGGATGACATCACAGATTACAGCTTGGCTCTCTGGTTTCTCGTATATTCAGTTCCCCTAAAAAAGAGATTTGACGGTGCTGCAACGTGATGATAGGAGATGTGATTTCTGAAATTGAGTGGTATTCCCCTGACATCTGCCGCACCATCTCGCTGGTGCGTTCACTGACATCATGGAGCTGCTGGCGGCAGTAACCCAGGTCACTGAGATACTGTTACACTCCGACTGTGGAAGACCACAGAGAGGTTCACCGGCACAGAAACACTGAGCCGTGTGCAGTGAATATCAGCGAGAGCCATGCTTATGATCAGATAATTACAGATTGGGAGTGTGTCCGTCTGTCTGTGTGGATTTACAACACAGTCTCATGGCATTTCGTGTTATAGTCACGAAATGAATCTATTGATTCGTGTTCACCAACACGATTTCGCCATTTTTTTCGTGTCACACAGAACGATTTTAAAAGCAATGTAAATAATAACAAATTAGAAGGAGAAAGACATTTAAAAAAATACAGATTTCAGTATTCTGACACAGAACGATTTTAGAAGCAATGTATTTATATTGGTAGGATGTTTCGTGCCTGCACCAAATAATAACAAATTAGAAGGAAAAAAAGATGACATAAAATACAGATTTCAGTATTCTGAGGCTCTGAGCCATTTCTTTTCCTCACTGACGGCAAAATAACTCAGACATTATACAATTTAAAATAAAAGGGATAGGGTTAGGCTTAGGGTAAGATATTGAGTAAGAACATGTTTTTATGAACCACACAGCTTCTGGTCTTCCAAGACCCGACTTGACAAAAAGACGTGTTGCAGGCACGAAACATACTACCAATAGAAATACATTGCATTTCAAATCGTTCTGTGTGACACGAAAAAAATGTGAAAATCGTGTTGGTGAACACGAATCAATAGATTAAATTAATTTCGTGACTAATAACACGAAATGCCGTGAGACTGGGTTGGGATTTAGGACAGAAGGACAAGTGTGTACATCACTCCACTTATTCCAAAACAGGATTCAGAGCATCATTTTCATCACAGAGTAACATATTTCCATCTCAAAAGTCCCAATTCTTCCCGTATGTTGTGAAGTGCTCTTTTCCTCTGTCTAGATGTGGGATATTTGGATGCAATCCCTGATCTGAGAGACTTTTGGCTACAGATCCGAACCCCAGAGATGTTTATTTCTGCATCTGATTTAGCCCAGAATGATTGCAGCAATACTGTCTGGAGGTGGGGTAATAACAGTGCGCAGAACAAGGCCTTTGATCAGGCCATTCTCTCCTTTGTGTTTTACATTATGGCATCTTACAAATATGTTGAAAGTGTGTCCCAGGGCACCTACACTTTGTAAACCAATCATATAACACAATCTAATTATATGATTACATGTGCATTGTTAAAAGTATGTGGATGTAAACATTTGGCAGGGAGACATGAAACTGAAGAATGTGGAGGGGGAAGGTTTGGTACAGAATATCGATGCTAGATCATTTGAAAAAGAGGGCAGGAAATAGATCTTTATTTAGCTGGATAATAGCGCTCACATTATCTTTCCCAGGAGTCCTTCGTATTCCAAACAGACTTTTCATATATCACTGGAGCGTATACCTGCGCACTGAAATAGTGGAGACCCCGTGATTTAATTACCTCTTCTGCTCCCACTCTAGGCCAGGCTTCCCAGCTTCATTCCCTCGGCCTCCCCACATCAGGATCTGATGAGTCTAACTGGAAACACGTGGTCCACGCTGGCTCCCCCGACAGATGGGACAATATCATATTATTAATGACAGAAAGAGAGAGACAGAGGGGGGGGGAGAGAGAGAGAGCAGTGGGGAAGGAAAATCCTCTGTCCTCAAAGGCTTGCTGGTCTTAAATAGCTCAACACTGAGCTGCCGTCGCTTCTGAGGAAGTTATTATAGGAAGGCAGCACGTCTGTGTTTGCATATGGAATATCCTCTCAATCTAACTCAATACTCAGCAGGCTTAGACCTGTGTCACTGCTCTGAGATCTGCTGAACTCTGGACCCCACTGCACACTCATGAAGGGCTGAAGAAAGTATGTGGACACATCTTTCGAGTTATTGTGGCTCCGAGTCTGTTTTTCAGTTGTAGTTCTTAAAGATAATGTTATTATTACAGCTTACATTGATATTATAAAATAATATCCAACTTGGCTGCAGGTTAGAGAAAGCCTTCTCCTGTTTCCACACGACAACCCCCACTTACAGCTACTGCTTGAACTGAAAAATGGACAGGAAACTAATTACTTACTGAATTTCCAGAACTGTAGAATAACAAGTCGGCATTATATCAAGATCGGACAAACAAGATATCTGCTCGCCGAATTATGAACATGCAGTCACAGCCACTAAAAAACACAGCTCGACTGTAAGTTACTCAACTTTTACCACCCAACATAAGGACTTGACCTCACTCATGCTCTTGTGTATGAAAGGGAGCAACGTTTTCAAATACTTTTAGTCTGCAAGGTATTAGCTTCATTTAATTATCATTTAATGATGTCTACTGCTTAAAGGGAATATTCCTAAGCAGCCTGGCCCTGGACTGCAGAGAAAACATCCTGGTGCTACAGGCTGAGTCACAAAGGCTGGATTTCCCCGCACCAAATTACTCCGGGGGCCTGAGGCCATGTATCCCGCCAGCGCAGGAAACACTCGCATTTACAGAACTTGGAGGTATGGGGGTGAACTGGGGGAGAATGGACATGACCTCTTACCTTTTAAGATGAACTCTTTTGGGTGAAAAATAGTTGTTTCTTTGGAATAAAGCTTGGGTGTCCATATACCTTTGTGCAACAAACACAAGTAATTCCTCTTAAACTGAACTGCACAGGTATTGTGAACATAAGCACACACGCTGAGCAACAATTAGGTCGTGTGATGCTTTAATGGCTTCTTTCCCCCCCAGTCACCACTGATTCACTTTGTATCAAAGTTCCGGAAACTACATAAACTGAGTCAAACTTCCAGAAAACACCTTGTTTCTCTTGTTCATTTGCCTTCTCTCACACAAACACACGTACAGTGCCTCAGCATAAACTCAGGAAGGGGTCTCTGAGTTTACAGCCGAGTGACAAAGAATTTACAGGCCTGCAGATCTAAGTGTGCATGTGAGTGTGTGACAGAGTGTGTGTGAGAAAAAGAAGAAAAAGGTCTGACACTGGTCTAAGACTGCCTTATTAAAAAGGTGAGAAGTGAGTGCAGTGTCTGGAGGAGGGGGTTCATTGTGCTCTTAAAAGAGGACTTCAAAGGGAGGCTGGTGTCAGGGCTGAGGGGCATGGGAGTGAGAGGTGATGAAGAGGAAGAGGAGGAGGAGGAGGAGGAGGAGGAAAAGATAATGTAACTGATGGAGGGGCTCATGGGAATATCTGTGAAAAAGTTGAAGCCAGGGGAAGGTGGGGTCGGGGTGAAGAAAAAGGATGAGGGACAAAGACATTTTTTTCTTCAAGGAATCAAAGAAATAAAGCCCAGTCCGCCATTTTGGTCTAGACTGAAATATCCCAACCACTGTTTGATGGATTTCCCTAACATTTGGTACAGACATTAATTGTGCCCAAAGACTGAATCTTATCGAATTTGACGATGCCTGATTTTTAATCCAGGAACATAAGGGTTTACTTATCCCAGTATTTCCTGGATGAATTGCCCCAAACAGTTTGTATTACATTCAGGGTTCCAAGATGATGTGCCCTCCTAACTTTGGTGAGGTTGAAATGTGTGGTTTACAGTGAAATATCGTAATGACTATTGCCATAGAATTGGGTACAGCCGTTCATGCTCCCTATAATTGTAATACATTATGATCTCTTAAAAGTACCAATCTTTGGTCCAATTCTTATCTTTATGACATAATACCTCCATTCATCAGCCTTGGTTGCACTTTGATTTTAGAGATGATTAGCAAAAGTTTAGACAAGAAAACTAATGTAGTGAACATGCTAAACATCAGCAAGTTATTAAGCTCAAAAACACAAATGTGTTTAAGTACAATGTGGCTGTAGTCTCTTTATCTTTTTTTTGTGTGGGTAATTTGAGTAGATGTGGATAGAAAATAGTGGATAGTATACATGAGTAGCCTGGCAGTATACTCTTAGTCTTAATAAAGTACAACCAATTATCAAAATTATTAAACTTATTCAATCTACTTTATATGACATGACATCAGGCTATATCAAACTATAAACAAACTCTCAAAGATCCTACTAGTCATTCATATTCATCAGCAAATCTAGCTCTGTCAAATGACAAGAAAAGCGTTGCTATTGGTTACAAAGTCAACATAAGTAACCAAAATGTCACATATTCTACCCCTTTCACTGATTTTAACAGTCAGTTACAGCGCCTCTCATTAGCCGTGAGCCCTCGTGCTCACTGACCTGCTGATTAGCGTTACCTATTAGCTTAATGTAGCATACATGATTGGACATTAGCATTGTTCTAATTATCCGCTCTAACAGGCAGCTTTATAGCAGATGTAGGAGTGCAGCGCAGACTAAACACTGCAGAGCCAGAGGAGACAGATTCACATTCTCCGATATCACTGCTGGAAACCTCTCATCTCCATACCAACTTTTATAAAGACCAACCAAAACAGCTGTGTTTTTCAACTAATGCTGCACATTTCTGGTAAACCAAAGAGCCTGAGGAATTACTAAAATACATTTCACTTTTACATCCATTAGCTTGCTCTTTCCAATAATTAATTTATTTTCTCAGAAGTATTTGGCTTCTACCCTAAAAAAGATATCTGATGTTTAAAAAATGTGACATTGCGATATGAAAAATAATAACATTATAATGGCTTCCAAAGAAAAACAAATGCACACCTGCTACCCTGGCTTGGGGAGTAAAGGATTACAAGTAACAGGATCACATCATCAGGATACATACAAAAGTAATTGATGTATTTGTTCTGTAGACTAGGAGGAAGCATGCTGACTCCACAGGCAATTTTAATGGAATTTAAACTGAACTAATTGTGTCTCCACGATTTATGGTTAAAATAACAGATACATTTGATGTCTATGAAAACAAAAACAGTTTAATGCTCAGTTGAACCATCTTGTGCTCTGTTGGAGAGACAAAACATTGACTCAAATATGCTTTAAACTGTCACGGCACAGTGGCAGGTCGCATCAGCGAGGAAAGAGATGTTAAAATCCCGGAGAGCCGAACACGGAGTCGACTTCAAGGCTCTCACAAGACCTGTTCAAAGAATGCTTAATATTTCCAGTTCACATTTCTAATCAGCATTAGAACTTTCCCAGTGATTCATGGTCCATCCATGTTATTTCACCTGACACTGATTACCCTACTCTTGGACAGATGGTTTTGTAGCTTTTGCGCTGAGGGATTTGACCCAACCGCAGCACCAAAAAATGAAAATATAATTTGTAGCTGAATCAACTTGGCCCACGGCGCTTATGTGTCTTTTTCCATCTTTGAGAAACTATTTCAGAGCTGTTTAAACCATTTGTCTTGTGTAATGATATGTTAGCAGGTATGCCATCAAATACCTAGAGACTTTCTTGGAGCACGGAGCATATTATAAAAATAATTGCTGTTCAGATGAATTTAAAATATTCTATATTTGCTATTTTTATGCCACCTGCCTGTTGATCTTCTCTGGTTTAATTGCATGTTTAATGATGTATAACCTCATACGCACAGTTTTAAAAGCAAAACACTGCCCGAACTTATGTGCCTCTATAATGTTGGCCTCCAACTGAGGTATTCCCTCCCAGCAGCCGTCTGACAATAATTACAATGATTCATTTAGCTTTATTACAGAACAGACATCTCTCTTTGTGTGTGTCTTGGCCTGGGGAGACTCAAGTGTCTCTAAGTGACGGCTCTTTAATTACAAGCACAAACAAAGACACCACGTACATATGTTCTGGTTTACTGTAATGAGGGAGACACCAGCAAGAAACTAATGTCGAAGCACAAAGGATTACTGTGAAATACATATCCATTTCTTTCTCTTTTTGGAAATCTTTCCCTCTGCCCCACTGTAAACACCAATCATCGACTGTACATTCAGAAATCCAATCCGCTGATATTGCTTTGATCCTGGCTGTTTCTGTGGCACTGAATCTACATCTACTTACGCTAAGGGATTAGATCAAAAGATATCTGGCCCTAAGATTGACTTCTCATCAGAGCCGTACAGCAGTTTAACCGTATGTTTCTGATCAGTTAAATTAATCACCTTTATTTATCTGGGTAATTTCTCACAGTGACAAAAACTAAACAGAACACCAGCTTTTTCTACCGTGTCATGTTCTCTGTCTCTGTCACTTGCTGGAGCTTTGCTTGTCAAATGTTCGGAGGAGAGAAGGGTTGGATTACAAACCAAACTCAGTCTGCGAGCTAGAGTCAGGTACCGGGCCAAAGGAGCCTGAGAGCGGTATGCACACATGTACAAACTCTTATAGTGCATGAGGGTATGCACATTTATCTGTACGAGTGTGTGTGTGTGTGTGTGTGTGTGTGTGTGTGTGTGTGTGTGTGTGTGTGTGTGTGTGTGTGTGTGTGTGTGTGTGTGTGTGTGTGTGTGTGTGTGTGTGTGTGTGTGTGTGTGTGTGTGTGTGTGTCCAGAAACACCAGGTAGTGTGAGTAATCTATTAGCCTTTGGATGTCTCACATCAGGACGTCAGAGCCTGTTAGTAAATGATTAATCAACATTATTTGGGCTAATGCTGTCTGATAGCATTTTCCTAGAGGCTCTGGAATTTGTCTTCACAGCTGGACTTTTACAATATCTCTCTGCTCTGTAGGGAGTGACAAAAGAACAAAATGCTGCAGTGTTGCAACAGTCGAGAAACTTATTGGCCAGTAGAAATGACCTGGGGCCTCATTTATAAAGGGATATACGCTCAAAAAATGGCGTACGCCAGTTTCTACGCAATGTTTGCGATTTATAAAATACTAACTTGACGGGAAAATGTGCTGTCCTCCACGCAAACTCTAACCCATGCGTACGCACTAAGCACACAAACGGGAGAGACGAGAAACTGCGACACCGTTGGCAGAAGGAAGAATGGAGAGAAATATGTGGAAATAATACCATAAATAAAATGTTACCTCTCATTTATCAAATATGAAGAATTCATTTTCAAACATTGATTAAAGCCAATCTTAAAATGATTAAACAAATGCCTGTTTGAGACTCCTCAGTGCACACAAAAACATAACTTGGAGAAATAAATAAATACGGATATGCTATTTAAAACCACCTCGAATATGTTGTGTTAATGTTATGAAATGTTTTCTCATAAATGATGCGGTAAGCAGGAGGACAGAATTACGTCTAAACTGACGCCGTTTTGCATTTCTATAGGTTGTAGATACGAGCATGGTTTTATATACTATCACGTTTAATCGTGTTTTATGCCGTTTGCCAAGACTTGATAAGTCGCTCGTAAAACACAGGAGGTATGGAAACTAAGAACACCATATATGGTAAATTGTACAGCTAATATAACACAACACATTAGTTGTATTTCCTTTAACTGGTGGATTATGGATATATAGTTGCTGATCGACAGCTGGAACACAAACCACCAAATACAACAAAAATAATTCAGATCCAGTCGTCATGACTCCACTCCGGAGGGATTCCCCGATCATTTCTTACAGTTTCTCATCAAGGGGGTGTCTCCTGTCCCCGGGACAAACACACTGCCTGAGGAAGGTTATGTGTATTTTTTTTGTCATTAACTTTTTTCGGACCACTTATTTATTTATTTTGGTGACGATCCGACCTCCATGCTGCTACTCTGGTTCAAACTGCATCCACCAAACAATATGATTTATGTCGACCTCCCCACAATAACCAAAATCTGACACGGTGTGAGATGTCTTTTTTAGCTGTTCTATCGTTATTTCCTGCGATCTTCTTCATGCAGTCAGTCAAAATGAATGAATGAATGGGCGTTTCTTTGACTATGTATAGGCAAATATGGGCGTTACGAGTCGATTGTGATTTATAAAGGGAAACAGGCGTAGGGAGTGCCGTACGCACTTCCCTCGCCGGTACGCAATGTTTTGTGAATCGGAAAATGGCGGAAAATGTATGTACCTATTTTTGTGCTTTGTACTACGTAAGCAACCTTCCTACGTCAATCCTACGCAAGGCGTTATAAATGAGGCCCCTGGTACTTTATATACTGTGTAAAAGACTGAACATGGTGTTTCATTTCAACTCCCAAGTTCTTCAACACAAGATGGCAACTGGCATTAATAATAATGATTAAAATATAATAATAGAAAACTAAAAGTAGGTTTTATTACTTTTTTCTGAAGCATTATAAACAGTTTTCCTGTCCAAGAACTGTTATCTTGTCATGTGTATTAGTGGTGATATATTTTGTTGCATTTAACCTTTCTCTTGCTCTTTCTCTCTCCATCTTTCTAAGATAACAACTTCACCACTTGTCTTTATCTCCCAGACAAATTGTTCTCGTGACATCATTGCTTGTTACATATATCACAGCCCACCCACTATTCCCAGAACCCCCCCATCCGACACACATCCCTAAAAGCTTTAGCTCATTGGCTCCGTTTATCACTAGCGATCCACTTTCTTACCATTCTTTGGAATGTGTCCAATATGTTATAGGTCATACAGTACGTGTAGGAGAAATCATAAAGAAATTCAAAAGCTGAGTATTTATTATCCCTGGCACTCTTTTTTTTAAACGTCCTTACATCAAGAAGACTCCTCTTGATTTCACGCCAGTGGCTGGATATGCTAGAAGTGAGGGACAGACGTATATAACGGCAGACATCCTGACAGATTTATCACTGCAGAGATCACTGCATCTGCTGCTGGGTTATCAGTGGAAAGAATGAGCCTGCTGGAGAGTGGAGTGTTGGATTGATTTAAATGTATAGACAGACAGAGAGCATGTGGGTCTCCCTCTCCTACTGAGCTCTCAGGGCTGGTGTGACCCCCTTCTGGAGGACCCTACATGCTGAACAGACAGACTGTTAGGCGGCCTTAATCCGTTAACTGTTACATTTTAAATCAAATAAAACATTTATGGAAATATGTACTATTGGACATGAACATATTATTTGGCAGCTACTTTGAAATATATACTGTATATATATATATGTATGGAATTTCTTGTCAAAATGTGCTCCTGGTGTATGCTTTATCAGAAGAAGACTGGACTCACACGGACAAAAGTTTGAAGATGCAAAACCAGCTTTTTAGTGCAGGAGGTAAAACATGACATAACAAATGGATCGACTGCGATATCAAATCTATTAAAATCATACTTTTCCCTTAACAAGGCTTCAGTCTTAAATTACAATGTCTTCACGCTGTATTTGAAATGACATGCAGCTTGCTTTTCTACATTGAACAAGACCAAACACACTAAATCCATCAACTGACCGCTTCAATGCTCAACAATTTAATAAAAAAACATCATTTGTAACCTAAGAACAAAAGCATGTTTTGACGCCTGTATCAGCAAGACTCATTTGTATGTGCCTTCCAACAATGTTGCTAATCAGCAACGTAACAATAAAACTGTTGTCTGAGCAGACATTGCTATTATTTGGTTGTAAACATTTCGTAGTCATAGTGACAATAATGACCACTTGGTTAAGGTCATGGAAAGGTCATGGAGAGTTTTGTTAGAATTTCGAATTTCGAATTTCAGAAATAAATGGCTAGGTTGATTATATGACATCTTTTGAACCAATGGATTTTTTGATATAATGGGTAAAACTTTTGTGCAATTGTTGTGCTGTTGTGAAAAGTCTAGGAACGTTTCTCCTCTGTCAGCTTCTTTCACTGTATCCATGTGTTACCTCCGTTTATGAATGCCTGATTTGGTAATGTTACTCTTGGGTTCACTTTAAGCTCTCAATGCATCTGTATTTGGGCTGAAAAAATGTTGAACATTTTTTACGAACTTCGTGTAATATTGCTTAAAATGAACAGAGTTTCAGTGGACCATGATCCAAGTCCCTCCTGTATAGGGAGCAGATGTCTTGTCTGGGACCAGTGGACCAGTCGATGTCAGGTTCATGATTAAATCCATAATCAGACACGATATAATGAGGTTTCAAACCAGCAAACCACTGGGAAAAAGGCCTATAATCCCTACCAGTGAAAGGTTGAGTAGTGATCGAATCATGTGTGTTTGTTTTAGGCTCAGCAGGAAATGGCTGAGGGTTACAATGCTGTTATTTCCCAAATGCAGTCAGTTGCCTTTCACAAGGGAGAAGTTAACTGTCAAGGTTTGATATAAAGCTCAGCTTCTAAAAAGACTCTCTTGAAGAATAGCTGTTATTTGGTTAAGCCCTTTTGTCTTGAGAAACAATAAATCAAAGAATAAGTATCCAAAGCTGTGTTTTTTGTAGTTTGCCTAGATACATAAAACTGATTCATCAGTCAGGTCATGGACATTATAAATAAAGAGAAGTGCAGAGAGTCAGACAGATAAAGATAAGGAGTGTGGTAGATATATTTTCCTTGTCTGCGTAGAAAGAAGGTACAATTTACAAGTTCATTTGAAGATGGGAGTTTTTCTTGGTTTAGAAAAACAAACAAAAGTAAAACCAGACATCTGCTCGTGTTAGCACGGATACATCCTGATCAGTCTTGAAAGGATTTAAAATGCAACCTTTCAGTTCTCCAAGCATTCACCCTTCTGCCATCTGAAAGTTGTGCTCGTCTCACAAATCCACAGCTTGCTTGCACATTTGAAGGAAATACTGTACTGCCTTCACTCGAGGCCTACTATACAGTATGTGTGAAAATACACTTGTAGCCTGGGTTTATGTTGAGTCTGCTGAACATCCCAGAATCAGGTTATGAAGGCAAGGAGACCAATTTGTTGAACAATTTGCTGTTCATTTTCCGACAGCAGCAGGTGCTCAATGTGTCTCTGATGACACAGATGAATTTGTATTCAGCTCAGCTGTCAGTCCACATAGCTAATATAAAGATGCTAAGCTTATGCAAGCTCATTAGTCTGAACTACCCTCCCTTACACCAGATGCTTGACAGATCACATCAAAGATACAGTGCTGACTGCATTCAATCTCTGGGTTTTATTGTTATCCTGCCAAATCTTAACAGAATGTGTTGAGCTGATGTACGAGACTGAGGCAATACAATGGTATTTCTTTATACGCAAAGAGAGAGTTGGCAAGCCAGAAATACAATATGGATCTACTGAGGACAGACAGAGCATTGTCGATGGTCTCTGTACATTGAAATGAATAAGCAGGCTACAATTTTTCAAGCATTCTAACATAAACAAGAAAAAGCAGACATGAATTAAAGTTACAAGTGCCAAATATTGTACTATATATGTACAGTTGAGGCCTAAATTATTAGCCCCCCAGGAGTTATGGAACATTTTCCTAAAATTCTTCCCAATGTTTCCAGCATTGATCAAACTTGATATAATCAAACCTTCACCAGTGCTATTATAGCTTTTGGTACATTTTGGAACATAAAATACGTTTTTAGGCTTGCTTCATATCAAATATAGTGAAAAATGGGTTGGTCAAAAATATTAGCCCCATGTGAATTTTTGCTTTCAAAACACACCAAATCAATCAATCAGCTTTCAAACCACACCTAATCAACCAATCAGCTTTCAAGCCACACCTGAGCATTCAATCAGCATAAAAGGACTCCAAGAAACAGGCACTTGAATACCTTATTGAGAGGGACTACACTACTACTCCTACTCACCATGCCAAAGTCAAAGGAAATCAGTCTTGAGCTCAGAAAGAAGACAGTGGAGGCTCATGATAAGGGGGAAGGCTACACTGCTCTGTCCAAGCGCTTCACAGTGTCTAGAACTGCTGTACGTTGCATCATTGCGAAGTACAAGGAGACAAATTCTGTAAGAAACTAACCTGGGCGTGGTCGAAAGCGCAAGATTTCAAGAACTCTGGAGAGGAAAATAGTCAGAGATGTCCCCGGACATCTGCCAAGATGATTGTTGCTGACCTGGCCTCTTCTGGAGTTGATGTTTCAAGGAACACAGTTGTGAGGGCTCTTCATCGTGGTGGGCTTCAGGGCCATCGTCCCAGAAGAACCCCTTTACTCAAAGAGCGGCACATCAGAGCCAGACTGAGGTTTGCCCGTGAACATTTGAAAGGTCAAGATGAGTTTTGGAAGTCTGTGCTTTTGTCTGATGAGACTAAACTGGAACTGTTTGGGCACATGGATGTTGCTCATGTTTGGCGAAGAAAGGGAGAGGCCTTCAACCCTAAGAACACATCATGCTGTGGGGCTGTTTTGCAGCCTCAGGCACAGGGAGCCTTGTTCGGGTGCAAAGCATCATGAACAAATACAATTATGTTGACATTTTGAGGGATAATATGAAAAAATCTGCTCTTAGTCTTCGCTTAGGTCGTTGCTGGGTCTTCCAACAAGACAATGAACCAAAGCATACATCAAAATTGGTCCAACAGTTCCTAAAGGACACCAAAACCAAGGTGCTGGAGTGGACCGCACATAGCCCAGATCTTATTCCTATTGAGAATCTGTGGCGGTTGCTCAAAGTGAATGTCCATACTCGGAAACCACGCAATTTGGACCAGCTGGAATGGAAGAATGGGCCACAATCCCTCAAGAGACCTGTGCCAACCTAGTAAATAACTACTCTAAGAGGTTGTTGTCAGTTGTGGCTCAGAAAGGGTACACCATTGACTATTAATGGCCTGGGGGCTAATATTTTTGACCAACCCATTTTTCACTATATTTGATATAAAGCAAGCCTAAAAACTTATTTTATGTTCCAAAATGTACCAAAAGCTACCAAATAGCACTGGTGAATGTTTGATTATATCAAGTTTTATCAATGCTGGAAACATTGGGAAGAATTTTAGGAAAATGTTCCATAACTCCTGGGGGACTAATAATTGTGGCCTCAACTGTACATAGAAGATAGGTACTTATTCCTGAAACTAAATACTGGCATCTGTCTGCAGTGCAGTGTAAAAACACAGAAAAGAAAACAAGATATCCTGAGTTTATGTAAGGACAAACTATTGGGGTTTAAATGATTTGTTATATACAAATTAATGTGACCCATTAGTCATGACAAGACGTTTTGTAATTTTGTTGTTGCGAATTACTAACAGGTGCAGGGTGAAGAATTACTGGCTTGAGTAAGTAGGCCATAGCTTGCGGTGATGCAAGTTACCTAACTGCTGTGACACACTATGCAAAATACTGTACAAACACTGTGGTTTTTCTTTATGGAAGCTCCCATTTAGCCTCATCACTCATTAATTTTAAACCAAGACAAGACCAACAATGTGACATGACATGTTTGTTTGTTGTGCATAAAGTTCATGACCTGTTTTGTGGTGGTGCTCGTTAATCCTTCTCTTTTCCATTAGCCTTTAAACATCTCTTTTGAGAAACATGTGGACTCAGTTGGGTCTGCATCCAAAACATCAAAGATCCTTGTGTTTTGTAGCCTCCATATGAGGGAGTTGGCTTCAGCAGGCACTTTTTTTTACTTTCTAATTCTACAAAAGGGTATTGCACTCTGGTTTTTTGTGTGCCCAGAACTGAGAAAGTGTGTGAGGGGCATTTGACCAGAGAGAAAAGACAATGTACTTTAGGTTTGTCTCCATTTGAGGGACTTCGCCAATGTTGACGCATATTGATAGCGATGACAGAGAAGTCAACATGACAGTTGCACTGGTCGCCATATGCATAAGACCCTTTGAAATACACAAAGCTATGTCAGAGGTCCAAATACTGTATGTCACTGTCATATCTGTAAGAAAATGAACAGATCTGGATTTGACTACATCATTTACTGTTGTGAATCCAAGCTGACGACAGCTGCTGCCCTCTGGGAAAGAGCGAGCTACAGACTGTTCACAGCCATCTTTCAGGCATACAGGGGATTACACGGAGTGTTGACATGTGTACTCAAAAGAAAGATTATCCGTTAAGTTTTACATTTAAAGGATAAGGCTGAAAAGACTCAAACCAGCAATGAGCTAGACGTCCCTCAAAGCTTTCAGACTTTCTTACACCGTCTGTGGCACTCAGCCCTGAGTCTTTTTGCAAATCTTTAAGAGCAGCTTTCTAATGAACCAGTGTCTGATTGGCTTATTTGACACATACAAAAAAGCAATATCTAGTAGAGGCTCCTCACAATACAGTATGTCTACCAGTTTTGACCACTTCAACCAAAATTGGGTTATAAACACAGCATATGTATGTTTTAAGAGGAATCAATCAATGTTTATTTATATAGCCCAATATCACAAATGTTACATTTGTCTCAGTGGACTTCACAGTTTGTACAGAATATAGGAAGGATCTAATAAATGACAATATAGAAGCAAAGACTATTTGCAAGTCTGAAAAAGACCGTAATATTTGAAGCAGAAATAAAAGGTTTCTTGAGATCCTGCGGCCCCTCGTGGTTTGGAACCTAGAGATCGGGTGAAGCAGGATTTGCCTCCAGTAAGGACAAGTGTGGGACACACGCTGTGGGAACCAGTGAGTCAAGACATCAGCATCTAGACGAGGGGAAGCCCAGCATCACTGTCCTCATTACATGCAACAGACCCTTGTTAAGATGAAGCGTGATGACTCCTTTAATGTAAGACCAAGTCTCATGTCTAATGGCCCCATCATTACTGAAGAGTGTAAACAGGAGAAAACACTCCATACAGACATGGGATTAGTCCCCGAGTAAGTGTTTGTTGTGGTTCAGGAAACCACAGGTTCATGTGTGTGTTTTATGTGTGTCTGTGTAAGAGTGTGCCATCTCTGGTAGCAGGGCTTCTTCCAACACTGTTAATGTATTTGTTGTTGTGAGGCCCAGCGTGGAATATAAGAGTTAGAGCATGTGATCGCAGGTGTTCATGCTAGCCTTGTAAAAACTTGCAACAGTTATTACAGCCAGAGGAACATTTGTTTTACAATCAACCATCACAAAACATATTTAGACTCAATAGAGCAAGCATTACAGGTGGTAACGCAGTTGCCCCAAAACCTCCACCTTCTCACCCATGTTGTATTTGTTTTAATCTCGCTCTAAATACACAAGTGTCTGGACTGTGACAGATGGGCCAGTTTATGGTGAATGTCAAACTTAATTATGGTAACATTGAAGGTGCTCACTTCGGCAAAGTTAGTAGTTATGCGGTGCCGTTTAGTTCAAGGTGAACATGTCTTTGAAAAGTCTGCTATTTATGTCACAAAAAAAAAAACATGCATCAAACATGCACTTTAAAATAATCTTTTTTGGATTGATCTTTCAACGGGATAACCTACTTCTGAGACAAGAGCTTAACAGGTTAATTCAAATGCATTTCAAGTGTTTCAAAGTGCCTTCAAAGCTTCTTAAGCTTAACAGTTTCTTGTTGTCTCACCTACTAACGAATGTCTTCATCTCGTCTTAATGGACTCTTTTTGCTTTGGTTTGGTAGCGTGTCTAGACAGAATGCAGGGCTTTCAGTTGGCTATTGTCTGCCTGTGTACCTGGGGATGGCTGGATGGCCTCACCACATCACAGGGCTTTGTCTGCCTCAGTTTGTACTCTCATCAGAGACCGATATAATTGCCTTTCAACTCCTGTCCCCCTCTCTTCTCCTCGCTAATGTGCAGTGCGGGGGGTTGGTGGAAGGGATCTACCTGCGCTGCTGCTATGTAAAGGATAAAGCTACACTGGTCACCTGCTAACTGAGCGTGTGCAGAGAGGTTAGCAAAGGGGAAGAACAACCTGATACCTGAAATCCAACCTCAGGACATGGAACAGGAAAGGTGTCTGGTTCCAGCTAGGGCCAAAGTAATGGACATGAGCGGGGGGTAGGGGTTGTGTGTGTGTGTGTGTGTGTGTGCGTGCGTGCGTGTGTGTGTGTAGTTATTAAAGCTTTATCAACATGCAGCTGATACAACTTCCCATGCCTCACTCTTTCCCCTGACCTCTCACCCTTATCTGACATGTATGCTAATGTGTGTGTGCACATGATATGGAGCTGTATGTGTGTCAGGGAATGTGTACATTTGGGGGTGAGTGCATTTGTGTGTCAAGGTCAAGAGAGCACTGTAAGCTATCTGTAAAGCTAAGCAGGCTGCCGCACCATGATGTCTTAAGCAGGATGCTCTTCGTGCTTGAAAGGTCTGTGAGCATTTTGGTGAATAACCCTCGAGCCTCTTCTCACATACACACGTTCACACACCTGGCCTCCATTTTACCTCCTGCCTGACGCAATCTGCACGTCATGGCAGCCGCTCCTTAGATATATCACACTTTTGTTACTAGGAAGCATGGTGGCAACAGGCAAATATATCACTGGATGTTTGAAATCAGCTGATTTAACCATTGACAGAAACCTAAACAACAACTATTTCAATAAACAAGCTATACATTTGTCATTGGCCTCCTGAACCTGTTTTTGTTTTTGGACATTTGGACGAGATAAACAAGCTACATTACAAGCTTTAGCCCCATATGTTATCCTAATATGTTTTTCATGTGAATAACAGTTGGTTATTATCAGTTTGTCTTTTGTTTTGTAGATGTAATAAGAGTTAATGAATTCAGTTACTTAAAAAGGTTGAATGTATTTTAATGACTGTTAACTGCAGACATTAGCAGAGAGATTAAGTGCTGAGACAGGAGGAGGAGAAGGGTTTACAGCTACGTGTAAAGAGTTTTAAAAAGAGTTTTACAGACTTAACAAACACCTCCCTACAGACAACATGTCTGCCCCTCCATCTAATGAACACGCCTCTGATTGGTTCTGGCATTCATACCACCTTTAATGATGACCACTGATTGGTTACAGGCCTACTATGCTTTCAACCTTCTGCCGGGTGAAATAAACAAGAAAGCCACAAGAATCATCAATCATCAAAGACAATTATCTCTCTATGTCCTCCTTTCTCAACCTAAAAAATCTCCCTCTTTCTCCCTCATGCTGTACAACTTTATTTAGTCTCTCTTTTGCTACTTACATGTCTGGACTATGACAGATGTGGTGGTTAATGCTCAATGTCAATTCATTATGGTCAAGGTGCTCTCTTAATACTGTGTAATTTAATGTAGTCAATTATTGCTTGGATGTTAACAGCGGCGTGCGTTGAAGCTTGCCGGTGGGGGGAGCTGAAACTCGACCAACAACCAATCACATGAATCTCCCGCCCCGGACACACAAGCACGCGGTTTGATTGGCTAGAGCTTGTACTGCCATATGATTCGTTTGGCTGACGCTTCCGCCGAAGCTTCAAAAGTTGAACATTGCTCAACTTTTGCAGCGAGCAACGCTTTTGAAGTTACGCTTTGCTCCCACAATGCAGTTCGGCGAAACGTGACGTCACCCCATTCAAAGTGAATGGGCAGAAGCGTTGAAGCTTCAACGCACGCCGCTGTGTGGATGGGCCGTAATAGAGTTAGGCGTGGATTTATGACTAAAATTGCCAAGTCATGTTAGGTATATATGCCTTCAAATAAATCTGCAACACAAAACAGTGGGCTTTGAAATAGTTTGACAACATTTTCTTTACTTTTTTCCTCCTTTAATTTACCCAGAGAGTTGGGTCGAAGGCGCTATAATCATTAATTTAGGTATCCGCTCGCTTTCTCTGAAACCAGAACTAATCCACCTGTTGCATTATTCACCCGGAACCAACACTCCCAGTCCCTACATCAATATTTTAGTGAAGACCATGCACCTCCCCTGGTGGCATGATCAAATAGGTAGATACGCTACATGCATGGTGGACAAAATATAGTCCAAAGGGAATTTATTCCAAAATGACCAAGTTGGATACAGGTAGATCTTTTCTTTCCTTATCCTTTGTACCACTTTGCTCTCTCCATATTTAGCATTAATGAGCAGTATTCAACATTTAAAATGTGCTTTATACCAAGTTATTATGTGCTTTTATTACTACATTTACAACAACAGATACTACAGAAGTGGAAAATATGAAGAGTATTCACATCTGAAGGAGCTCTCAAAGTCACTGAGTTCATTTCATGCCACATGCCAGTAGGTTTACAGCCAGCCAAGTGATATAAATGATCATCCTCGCCTTGTTGAAATATCATTTGTTATCATGAGAATTAACATTCAAGTGTTAAACATTTCAGCTTTTTAGTCTCCTGTGGGGCCACATGGTAATTACTTCCATGTAGTGATTCCAATATGGAAGCTTGTTGAAGCACCGTTAGAAGAACCTGTCAGTGGTGCATTAGGACACATTTCCAAAATGTAGGTTTACTAACATTAATAACTCTGATGAGGTCAAATTAGTTTTTTTGTTATTTAAGAATTTAAACGATTTCAATGTACAGGACATTCTTTGCTTAAACATCGCCTTGTTAGCGTCTCCACTTTTGTGCCAGCCCCAGTTTAATCTATTTTAATCCTTTGACTGCCATGTTGGCTCTGTGTTTCCACTGACAGTAATTCTTTATGATAAACCACATCCAACGTTAGTGATGATGTTAGTTTATTCAGAGCTTACAGAGCCAATACACAAAATAAGCATCAAATACTTCCGATCAACCCATTATTAAAATCAACGCCTGCTGCACACACTTCCTGGAGAGTGTGTGTTTCTGGCGGTTGTTTGTTTGACTGCAGTGCTCATTATGGCATCAGAGCTGTTGGTGTATGGATATATCTGTAAGGCAGATGTCAGAAGGTTATGTCTGTTTCACAGATGCTAGGTTGGGTGTCTAAAAACCAAAATATGGCAGCACTTTCTTTCAAATGTATAATTAGCTCTGTTATGACTTCATATTGAGTCATAACTTTCAGCATGGCCCTAAGAAACAAACTATTCCTTCTCACTGTCGCTTTTGGAGGACGGTTGTGGATGAGGAAGAACAGCAGGCCTGCATGTTCCCATTGTTAATGACCTGTGTAGTCTTCTGATCACAGGTGCACATATTCAGAAGTATCAGATTGTCTTTTTCAAGAAATCTGTGGTTGTGATATCTTCATCCAATAATCATCTGGATGATAAACCCGGTAAGACTTAAAAAGTTCACCACAAAAGAAAATAGTCTGCTGTATAAGATCTTAAAAATTCGTGCAAATTAAACATTCATGCTAATGACAAAATCCAGATCGTCAACACCACAGTTTGACAATCATGACGTAAACTCCAACCAATTTTCCCACAAAGACAGTGCTGTCTCTATTGTAATTTGTAGCATAAGGAGCGGATGTGTTCGTGATTATAAACCTGCCTTTTTAAATTCAGAACCAGCATGAGGAGACCATCAGAAATACTGGAGCGTGTGAATCATAAAATAGCCTTAAACCAAAGCATCAGTCTTATTGTTCTCCGTCAGTGTCTCAGAACTTCTTTGTTTATGCGATGTTCAGGTCGCGTCTCTTTGCTCTGGAGTCTGGCCTAACTTCAGGGCCCGTCTCAGAAAGAGGTGTTTACTTGTGTTTCACTTATTGGTAAAGTCAACACACTGATCTGTGTTCTTTTTCAATTTCAGTGTGTTTAAGTGCATATTTCATTCCAATGGAGTGACAAAAGTACACTCAGTGAGAAAGGGAACAGCTCCTTTCTGAAAGGAATGTGTTGTTTAATTTCAAATCATGGCTCTAAATTAGAAAGCTGGAACAAAACAGATCGTAATGAAAGTGCTCTGCGTTATTAAGATTGTCACTGATGTTTTGCATTCACTGAGAATGATCCATTTAGCAACTTGACCTTAACTGTAATGTATCTGTACATTATCGCAAGACCTCCCTTTTGTCTATAAGTGTTTTAATGTGTCTGTAATTAAAGTTAACTGCCAGGGCCATTTTTGTAGAGCTGGTTTGAAGACCATAATGCGTTCAAAGCCACCAGCTCAACCGCAATGAAACAATTAGGATCACTGAGCCGAACTGCTGGTAGCTAATGGCATTCTCCTCCTAGGCATGAGCAATCAAGATTTATCCAAGGCATGACCAGCGGAGCCAGAGGAGACCCTATGTCAACTCATCTAAGCTGGAATCTGTAAAGCCGCTCACATTTACCGATCTTAAGTCTGTGTCGCTCTTTGGGAAGAAAAAAGATCGTAGCCATTTGCTTTCTGTGCTGACCCTGGATCAGGACCCTCACTCTGTTCGACTATGAAGTTTGGCCTCAGATTCCAACAGCAGTTTAAGCCAAAACCACAAGACAATAAGACTGACTCATTTTTTCCCAACAAGGGAGAAAAAGATTGACAAATGTGGCCACATCGTTAAAAAATAAATAATATATATGTTCATCATTCGAGGCACAGTTTTTGCATTGTGACCTTAATATACAGTTCTTAAAACGGCAAATATGCAAATATGTATCAGCACAAGTTTATTAAGAACCATTTCTTCCCCAAAAAGTTTTTTTTTTATTATGTTGTTTAATTAATTGATTGAAAATACTCTCTCATAAAATAATGTAAATCCATTTTGAGCTTTTTGTTACTTAGGCAAATCTAATAACATGTGAAGTAGGGGAAGGGAAGCCCCCACATCCTTCTTAAGTAGTTCAGGGGGAAAAAAGACAAATATGCATCGAACAAATTGTTTTCTGGTGTGACAGAACATCTTTTCCCCCTCAGACGACTGACTTCCAACATCTGAGTCTTGTTAGGACTGAAGACAGAACAACAAGGCTGTGGGGCGAGGCAATGAAGGGATCAGGCAGTAATTGATCAGCAACTGATAATGAGTTCAATGATTTTGTGCTTGATTAAACCGTTTGAACATTTGAGTGCAATAAAAGGCGGGTCAGAGACATCATCTGTTTACTTGTTTGTGTATGTGTGCTGTGTGTTGTCACCCCAAATTAAAGCCACACACTGACCAGATGTTTTCCTCTATCTCTTAGCAATTGCATGTCTCTTCTTCCCACTCCTTTACTCTTCCTTTGAGAGTTTCCATTATCATTGCTTTACAAGGCTCTCATTCATATAGTTGGTGTTCATGCCTTTAAACCTTATATTATACAAAAAGTTAAACCTTCTAAAATAAACACTATCTTCAAGAACCCACATTTCAAATATGACTATAATATTTTCAATCTTTATTCGTCTGTAAAAGAAAATATCTCAACTATTCAATTCATCTTTTCGTCGAATATCCAAATAGTCTGTCTATTGACAATTTAACAGTTTTTATTTCAAGATTTTTTTGGGGCCTAATATCAACGTACTGTAAGCTAAGCTCTCCTTCAGAAATAAATCTTATCGAATTATGTCTTTAAAAAATAAAAATAAAATGCATGGCAGGCCACTACGACAGTTTTATAATATCCAATATATCTAATACAAATATCTAATAATTCTTACAGCAACATGAAGAACATTGTAAAGTGCTGTCTGTGGTGCTGAATTGTGTTTAGAGGTGTTAATGTAAGACTACATTGTCGGTATCCAACAGCTGTATATCTCAGTCAGAGTCACACACCTTAAAAGGGAAGGCAGTGCAAGAGGGTCATTCATTTTAGAAATTGCTGTGTTGTTGGTGCACACCCATAATATATTATTTGGAAATTCCTGAAAAATGGCATGACAGATTGACACTTGAAATTAGAAATACAGTAAAATGTGGTTTGTCAAATCAGCTGCATACTCAGTTATTCCTTGGAACCACTGACTCCTGTGTCAGAAGTTCCAAGGAATAACTAACTGAGTAAACTTATGAGAGAAGAGGCGGAGAAGAGAGGGAGATATGGCTGTTGTCTGACAATGTGAAAAGGAAATTAAACAACGCTGAAACCAGACAGCAGACCTAGATTATTGAAAGGTGACACACGTAAGGCACAACTTCTTTCATCCAAACACTGGGAGATGTTTATCTAAAGATTAAGCTCCAAGTAAAGAAATCAATTGACAGTATATCTGTCCAAATAGCTGTGGGCTGCTTAGCTCAGAACCGCTCTGTGCATCTTCACAGAGAAGACATGTTTGGCCTTTACCCGTCATAGGCTATGCGTCATGCAGGGTAAAAAAATGTATATGTTTTTACAGCTGACACTTCAGGAGAGTATTTTTCACCAATATTAGAAGAAATCAGGAAAATTAGTCAGAGACACTTCATTGGACAGGAAGGTATTTGCTCTCTGAGGGAGCAACAAGGACTCTGCTGGTGGGGGCAGTTATAAAGTGAGGTGTCAGGTTAATAATGGCCGCGCTGTACACCTGCATGAATATGATTGGATATCACAGGTCAGCTGGTAGCCGCAGAGCTGTGAATGAGCCAGACATTGTGAAGCATGAATGAAGCAGCCGAGGCCGGTAGGATAGTGGAAGGACTTCTGTGACTGCCTGAAACAATGCTACGCTTCATTTGTTATTCAAAATTGAATTGTGGACTTAAAAGAGTTCGTTTCTGTCAACTTTTAAACTTTCACAATAATTAATACAAAACAATTATACATACTATGATATGTACACTAATAAATACTCTTTTGGTACAAACTAAAAAAGGTTCTACCTAAAAGCTGTTACGTTCACAGTCTTATTTAAAGGAAATAATGCATATTTTAGACATAAAGTATGTAACAATTTAGAGCTGCCATAAGTAAAACAAATCACATTTTCAAATTAACATTAAGAACAAATTCAAACAACCCCCAGTCCTAATCGGGAGGACATAAATATTTGAAAGATGGATTGAATAGCTCAGCAAAAAGGAGAAAGAAATGAAGAATGGATTTATTTCAGACCTGCTCTGCTCAACTGGTGGGGTTTTGTCTGGGAAGGGGAGGAGACAGAGAAAAGAGGGAGAGGGAGGGAAAACGGGGTTGGAAGACCCCCCCCTTACACACACACACACACACACACACACAAACACACATGTGCAGTCACACATGCACGCACACATAAATGCATCCAGCTCTTCAAAGCCAAGTGGTTTCATAGACATCCAATTACACTAAGAGATGACATGTGGGGAAATGCAGCAGATAAATAAGGTGAAAGGAAACACAAGATTCGGTCACCTCAGAGAAACTCCAGATACCCAGAGAGCGCACCGCTGATAGAGATAGGAGGGAGGGAGAGGCAAAGGAAAGAGGGAGGGGGCCAAAAGAGAGGGAGCCGCACACTGGAGGAAAGAAGAGAGGCAACGCACTGCTCCAGCGCTCAGACTCTGAGAGGACAGAGGAGAGATACGGGAGCTCACTGACAAGACGCACAGAGAGGGGAGATAGACTAGCTCCCGGGCTCAGTTACACACTCCAGTAACTTCAAACCAGCAGGAACAAAGAGAGAGAACAGGAGAAGTCCAGTCTGGATTCTGTCACTTTTCTTGGTTGGCCTGCCTTGCATGGATTTCTTGGGACATTTTATGAGAAGCAGCATTAATCTTTTTTTTTTTTAACTTCCAGATTTTATTTATTCATTTTGTACTGAGCAGTTTGTCATCTTTTATCCAGACCTCCTCCACCTCCCTGCACTGGAGGAGATCAATGGTTCGGGACATGTGTGCGGAGCAGATTTCAACAGTGTATATGAATGGGTTGTGTTTTTGTCTTTAGATATGAGAGTGTAGGTGTACTTTCAAACTTTTAAAAAGGGATTTTAAGTGAGTGAGTGTGAGTAACCAGGAGCAGAGAGCAGCAGTCGTTGGAGGAGAAGGAGGAGGTGGTGAGAGGTCTTTGAGGCGAACCCCAAGTTGTTCCCGTGGCGAGGTGATCTGAGTTATGGATGTTGACGCATTCCTGCGGCGCTTCTGAGGAATAAACAGCAACGGAGACTACAGCAGAGCCAGCCACAAAGCTGAAGGCTGCATCACCATCTCCAATAATTTTACCGATAAAGCCACATCACGTCTACCGCAGTCATTCTACCGGTTTTTAAACCTACAGTCCCAGTAAGGTTGGGGGTCCCGGGGCAGAGGAGGTGTAGGCGGTCGGTCAGGGGGAGTTTCTCCCACTCTCGCTCCCTTTCCCTGCACCCAGCTCAGCATGCCCCAGCCCCTGAGCACCTCCACAGCTCTCCCAGCTCCACTACCATGTGTAGATGGACAGTGACACAAGGTGCACCGCACGCCTGGTCCTCCACCTGCCCCTGCTACAGACCCCCCACTCTCATCCTCTCCTTCACCTTCCTAATCCTGCTTCTCCTGCTCGGTACCTCTTCCTCCGCACCCCTGTCCGCTTCATCATCAGACTCTGAGAAGCACCACAATGCAGCGAGAGGGGCTCCTCCTCACATCTTCATCTCACAAGAGCCACCTTCCTCGTCACCCTCACCGCTGCACGCATCCTCTGCGAGGTTGCCCCGGGCGACCAATGTGTCATCGTCCTCCGCGACAGTCATCGGGCGCCACGCGCGGAGCAGCTACAACCATCTTCAAGGGGACGTGCGCAGAAGGAAACTGTTCTCCTTCCAGAAATTCTTCCTCCGCATTGACAGAAAAGGAAAAGTTAATGGCACCAAAAGTGAGGACGACCCATACAGTAAGTCGACTTTGTTACATTTCTGAATGTGTTTCAACGGTTTCTTATATTTTAATTGAAATTTAGAGCCTTTAATGTATTTTGAGACATTTAATTTATTCAGAGACTTTTTAGTTGCACCAAAAATTGGCGCTCAAAGAGAAGTTCACATGACGTTTTCTGTTCAACATTTGAATGCCCACATGTAAGAGAACACAAGAGAGCAAATGATGGACTGGTTTCTTCCCACTGAGTCTCGTGTGTTTATCTGGCAAGAGAGATGTTTCTGGTTTTCCACCCTGGGCAACCAAGTACATTAAGACAGGTGACTGGGCAAATGAACAAATAACAGAGCTGCGTGCTGTTCAGCCTTTTCCCCATGTGCAGAGGCGGAGTACAGAGAGTCACGAAAAAGAGGGAGCCTGACAGCGGTGGAGAAGAGGAAAAAAAACGAAATTAGTAAGCCAGGAAGATAAAAAAGAGAAATGATCCACTGGAACCAATTAGAAATCGCCCAGAGAAAGTTCTTTTTCTTTGAGGAAATATCTAAAACACAGCTATTATCGGAAACCCTGGGGAGAATGAAAAGTCCATTTACTCCGCAGCGCTATTGTGCTGCAGCCATAATAGTGGTGGGAATATGCCAAGTGTGAGGTTTTATGGGCTCAGATGTAAAGTAATAACCATGCAATTCCTGCTCCTTTTACCGGTTGTGCATTTTGAAAGTTAAATATGATTTTAACCTTTATTTATCCTGAGAAGGGTCATTCAGCACTTATGGTCTTTTGTCAGCACCAATCACTCTCACATTCACACAGTCAAACGCTTCACAGCAGATCAAAGTCCTTCACTGTGGGGCACTGACAATCTCTACTGGCACCTTTTAAGGCACAATGGGATGTAGTGTAGGATTTAAGTAAGGAAACAGTATGATCGCACGTTGAATGCAGAGATGTGGAACATCTTGTGAGATAATAGGACTGAAGGTGCATGTTAAGAATGTGCATTTGAATACAATTGAGGTATGCTTTGGTTTTTCCAGTAACTTAAATACCGAAACACCTCAATAGCAACAAAGCATCTTATCTGTTCACCAGCAAATATAAACGCTTTAAAGACTTGCAAGAGTCATCATTATCGTTTATGACTGATCCAGAACAGAAAATCAGCTGTTATCATTCTGTAGTCCACAACTTTATCTTCTAGTTAAACACATCTGGAAGTTCTCCAGGACTGCCACAGGTTTCTGGTCTGTGCGCAGCTCGGCCTGAAGGCACATTGACAGTAGTTGTTGAGGGAGAACAGAACATTACTCGCACATTTACCTGTCCAGAGTTTCCTTGCCAGTTTACTGAATTAGATGGGCGACGTCCAAATCACGGGCTTATTTCTTTAAGAGTATAAAACAGTCTGCATGACGTCTACTGTATGTGTTTGAGTCTGTTACAGCATGTCAAGTGTGGGAATGTAATCTCTATAAATGGATCTTTATCTTTTGCCCAATTTTATAAACATGTAATAGGTTTGTATGCATCTCTGTGGGTCTGTACAAGCCTCTCCTGCTAAGAGCACACACACAAACCCCCACACACACACAAACGCACGCACACACACGAGCACAGAGAGGCCAGTCTTGCACATGGCCTCCATATGGCAAAGCCCACTTTTATTAGGGCCAGGGCCAGTGTCGATATGTGTGAGTCCATATGTGTGTGTGTGTGTGTGTGTGTGTGTGTGTGTGTGTGTGTGTGTGTGTGTGTGTGTGTGTGTGTGTGTGTGTGTGTGTGTGTGTGTGTGTGTGTGCCACTCAGACACCAAGGCTCTGCCAGACATGGCTGAAGGAATTTCAATTAGCGTCTCTTCCTCCCTCCCCTTGCCTGCAGTCCTATCTGACACACACATGTGCTCACACTCTTACACTTTTACACACATGCACATAAAGAGCTCAACCATTAGAGTGCAACGTGTCACTAACCATAATGGCATCAGGTCATGCCATTAGAAGCACAATCCATCAATTTCAACAGCTCTTGCCAGTTGATTGTGGCGTGAAGTAGGTGAGAACATTTCAGAGGAAAGGGCAAATCTTAAGAAGCAGGACTTGGTCGTGAAAGCGAAACCTTTCGGGTCATATTTTGTCTTGTCAGTATTTCAGCACGTTGTATCGACCTGAAAGCAAGTGCAGATGTTTAACAGGATCAGATTAAAGGAAGATGGGCCAACATTTTGTGATAAACTGGAGATTTTCAGCTTTGATGAAATAAAGTTAGACACTACGATATCTGTTTGGGTCCCTGTGCATTGATAGTATTTGCAAAAGCTTGCATGTAGAGCATTTCATGCTTATGTGCAACATCCTGTTATTTTGCATGTGCTCTACAACCTGCAGAGAACAAATTGTACCCTTCAAACTAAACCAAACGGAACATAATTGAATTTTCCTCTCCTAACTGAGAACATGAATGTGGTATTTGACATACAAGACATGTCATCCTTTTCAGACGTTTCAATATACTTTTTGCTTATGTTTAATGCTACAGATGACAACATTGTTCACTTATGCTAGAAGCAAATCAATTGCTTGCACACAGACTTTTGGACAAATGCGGTCTTTGATGCAAGTTTTCTGGCCTGTATGTGCTCATTAAAAACACATGGCTACTTTTAGATAATTCAAAAAACCTCTAAGTACTATATACCGACATAACACAGTGTACTAAAATGTCTCCAATGTGTCCGAGCAAACTCAGGTGCTGCACATCTATAGGACGACCCAAGATGTTATTTGTCAGAAATGGACTTCCCCTTTAGGAGAACATCAAATTGAAAGCTATTGAGGGGGCAGTTAGTGTTGTTATCATGCTCTAGTAGTCTGGTAATGTTCAGGAGGTCAGATTGCAAATGAGTGTCATTAGATGGTGTCAGAGGTGATGAAGACGTTTCAGCTGCAGCTCCGGGGTCGAGCCTCTCCTCCACAGCCGGGCCCTTCTAATCATCTTGTCAGAGCTGAGGGCAGTACATCACTCTGGGCTTTTACGACCTGTATTGTGAATGTGTGCTCACTGGTGCAAATCACAGTCCTGTGACCAACGCTCATCTGTCCATCTCACCTCATAAGGGCCTTCAAAATAAGGCGCTCTTAGTGGGAATGTAGAAATCCCGTCTGGGCGTCATGTGATTAGCATTGATCCTGCCACTGACCGTAAGCAATAAAACTGTGCTTGTTTACTTCCCTTGATGTCGTGCATGGACTGTCCCGACTTGTTTACAAACACACGAATAAAGCAGTGAAACAAATGGACATGTGTTCGCAGTTGGACCACAGACTTGTGGTCGTGCTTAGCTCAATTAGTATCGAATGGTGCCAACTTGACCACATTCGGAGCTTTGATTCTTATTGTGGCCACCGGGATTGTAAAAGCTGCCACACATCCTTATTGTTAACATTAATCACCGTAGAGACATATTACCCACTGACACAAATGAAACCAAGGCATCCAGATTTATGGAGAGTCTAATACACTGGACGTTATTCTGATTTAGAGCAGGCTTTCCATGTCCGAGCTAATTACACAGGTCCGCCCCCTCTGGTTTGACCCCTACCCATTGACCCAAGTCAGGAAGCGTTGTTAATGCAAAGGTCAGCGCTACACGTAGTGCATCACTTTTAGCTGTTCTGTTACTCTGTCATTGTTAGTTATGTGGTGTAGCTGGGGGATGCACATTTCACATTCTGTCTTCAAGACTAAAAATAATTAGCATTTCCGAATAAATCTTTAGAACCAAATTCTGGTGGAGGAAACTAATAGTCTTTTTCAACTGTTTCCTTAGTAATAATTGAAGAAACATCAAGAAATGCGTGTGTCAATTGAGTGTCAATTGCTTCAAAAATGACTAACTAAGGCATAACATTTCAAACACAACACTTTATTTGATTTTCCACTTGTTTTAAAAATTGTTCCTAAGATTCCTGTGAGATGGAGATTTTATATTCCATATAATTGATGTTTGCAAAAGCAATATGCACCAAGAAGTGTCGTAATCAGTCTACTTCTATTTTAAACATGTGGACCGTAAAACTGTTTCAGGAACATTTGAACCAGGTTCTAAAATAACACAACTGCTTCTTTATCTTTCTACTCTGCGTCCATAAAACTCCAATGACTAAGCAAGGATAACAACAAACCTCATTCTTCCTGAACATCTTGAAATAAGTCAAAGCCTTTTTTTTCAGTTTCTGTTTGTCTTCATTTCGCTGCCTTACTCGTGGGAAAAGGTAACAGTGTGGCACATAAAAGAGAGTTATGAGGAGGTTTTGGATGCACCAGAGGTTAGTGTCAGTGTTGCCTTTTTTCAAAGCGACTTTGACATCTTCATTGACTTTTCCAACAGCTGTAAAATAAAGCTGTGCGCAAACATCGCTGCACAAGCATTTTCAGAAAATACTGAACCTATTAACAATTACTCCTAAAGCTGGCAGAGCCAAGTTTCACATCAACAATTGCATTCAGCTGTACTATGAATACTTACAATAAACATATACTGCCTTCACACTCCCTCTGATCCTCCCTCAAACTGCGCCAACATCCATTTTGCTGATGGCTGAAACAAATAGCCAATATCCTGATTGGTTGTAAACAACAAGCATGGAAAACCATTTAAGGTAACGACTGAAATTAGTCTTTACTTCATCACCTTATAACATCTTAGAGGCTACATTCTGCTGGTATGTACGAACAAATCATACATTTAATTCCACAAGCAGCCTTTTTGTAAAGTTTTGTTAATATTGGAAATTCAGCCAGAGTCTGGATCAAATCATGTCCGTTCTGATTCATGTCTCCTTCTACTGGAATCTACGGAGCAGACAATGTCCTGCTGAAACATTACATAATATGTTTTAGGATCTTACATAAGAGCAATGTTATTCTACTATAATGAAACCAAGCCAAATAATTGGTAAGGTTGTTGTAGACTTTGGGGAAAGACAGATTGACCATTTACTTGTATTTGCTGGTACATTATCTTTGAAATCTTGAGGATGAAATCTTTAGTCTGGGACTAAACCTCATTGGGTATCAAGCCATCATTATCTAAAGAGCGGAGAATGACAAAACCTGCATGTACTGAAACATACTGTAGGCTGTTAAGAATTGATCTGCTAACAACTTGCAGTCTTTTAATAAATATTGGAAATAGGCCGACTCTTTGGAAACGTTCAAAGATTCCAACATGAGTTGTTACTCAAGAAATCCCCTGTTTCATATCGTGGCAAGATATGCAGTATTGCATTTTCATCCTCATGACTGCTAAATGTTGCGTCAGTTGCCAGAGATTGCATTCTACCGTAAAAAACATTGATTGATTTGAATGACAAGTGAAATGTAATGCAATGCATATTTACAATAATGAAGTTCTTTCCCCATCTTGGCTAAGGCAAGATAATAATAATAAGAATAATAATAATAGCTTGGATTTATATAGCGCCTTTCATGAGACCCAAGGTGTTATAAGTAATAACAAGGACTATTTATGCAACTACCCGTCTCCCCCTCCCTACTCTTGTCAGCCCTATTTTACATCTCCCACACAGGTCCAGAGGTCCACATGTATGAGCGCCCTTTGAACCCAACGCCCCCTGAACTGGGACATTTACGGAGCATGTGTGTGTTCAAGATTCATCCGTCTCACGCAAGAAACATGCAGTGCCGAAAATGATCAGAACAACTCTTCGCAGTTAATAAAAGTTTCCCATCAAAATGTTGGTAAAAAAGTTCGACATTGTTAGTGCGGTTGTCATACTTGGAAAAGTTCAGTGTTCTTGACAAAAGTCGCTAAAGAGTATGACAGAATCCATCTTGTTTTTCCATCACTGTTTACATATTTCCGTGACATATTCCCATCACTTCACTGCGCAAATACATCAGCTAAAACCAGACTGATGTTACGGCCAGATTTCTGTAGGCAGGCCAAGCGATCCAGCTACTAACAGTCCGGCACCACCCTAAAGAAAAGTCTTTCAGCAGCAAATCATGTAGATCTTTCACAGCTTTGGAGTACTTTCCACTCATCAAGGGTCGATTTAATATCCACAAAGAATTTTAAGTTGGATACCTTTTTTTTGATGGATGGCCCATTTTATTGTTTGGGTTATTCTGGCAGAGTACGACCATAAATAACACATTTGAGAGAGAAAGGGAAACAGAAAGGAATGGAGGGAGAGACTGACTTACATCCAGTTGTCAGTTATCAACCAGATTTCTAAACAACTGTCGAGATTAGGTGTGAATCATCATTTCCATGTCACTGGTTCTGCTAAATGAGCAAACATGACCTTTACAAATACACTTGTGTGAAAAACGGTTGAAAGTCTGGGATACTTCTGGGAATGCACAGTCATATCCTTCAAGTGCTACTTCCCCACAGCCAACATATTTTATATAGAGTGGCATTTTCTGAATGAATGCAAACCAAATGCCCATTAGCTCAGTTTGGGGCAGATTTCAGTGTTGAAATAAGAAGTATCCAACAATTTGTAGCTGTTGTAAAATAAATCATAAGATGAGAAAACAAAATGCCAGTATCAAAGCAATATCCATTTGGCGAAACAAAGATTGGAACATCATCTGCATCATTTTCAGTTAAGAACCGGAAACGGCAATATCTGCCTTGTCAGCAAGACATTAAATGTTGTGTAATATCAGCGAAGTTGGAGCCAGTAGTACCGGTTTGATATAGAGAGGATACCAGTGTGAAGAAAAAGAAAATAAAGAAAATTGCCCATATCAATTTAATAGTGAAACTGAGATCATAGAAATATTTAAATATCATAACTGTGTAATTGAATTTCTCCTAAATTATAAAAATAAGTCAATGAGGTGACCCTTTATACTGTAAAGTGGGCTGAACAGTGACCTCTTGTAGCAGGAGACAGAACAACTTCCTTACGCATTTAAACTTAATATCCAGGAGGAAACTTTAAGTAATGTTGACTCACTAGATCTGAAACTATTAGCAGATGTACCCATTGGGCGATTGACAGAAACTATTTAGTTAATCTTAAAGACATTTTTCAAGCTTATGCACTTAACTTTCTCTGATTCAAGCTTCTCCAATGTCTTTTCAACAAGTGTTTTTCTTAGACTACCTTTACTACCGGCGACTCAGATGAAAAAAATGGAAGCCTAACACTGAAAGTGTCGTTCTGGTGTTCACCTGGTTCATGTGAACAAGCTGAATTCATGGCCAGTAAAGCAGCGGGAGGTGAGGAATAGCACCTGCGAGAGATAACATCCAGGGCTGCTGCCATATAGACACCACATGCTTGACGAAAAGCCCCCCGACTTAATACGCACCCACACCTTCATGTTTCTGCTTCTCGATACACTCTCACTCACCCCTAACCCTGCTACACATATGCAGACACACACACACACTGCATGAAAGTGAGGCTCTTAATGGAGTCATCAAAGGTAGAGCTGAGAGCAAAGAGTTGAGTCCAGAGAGGCATCTGGACAGCCTGGCCGTTTGAACAGAGCAGCCAGGAATGCCAGCTAATTACCCGTGTGTGTGTGTGTGTGTGTGTGTGTGTGTGTGTGTGTGTGTGTGTGTGTGTGTGTGTGTGTGTGTGTGTGTGTGTGTGTGTGTGTGTGTGTGTGTGTGTGTGTGTGTGTGTGTGTGTGTGTGTGTGTGTGTGTGTGTGTGTGTGTGTAAGTACACATTGTGTGCGCACATAAATGCATGTGTGAGGAGAGACAAAGGAAACAAGAATGATACAGAAACAAACAAGGCACATGTGATTGACTGAGTATTATCTGTGCATGTACGTCTGAGGTGTAAAGTCTGATTTCTAACGCCAACAACTCCAACCACAACAGTTGGGCAACATCTCACTGGCAGCTGAACTGTAAATGAAAAATGTGTGAAATGAAGATGACAGTCACAGCACTTTGGCTGAAAACATAACTCCTGCCGTGTCAGGCCCGTGAAATGTTTTGACAGAAACTGGCAGCTTTGGCACTTTATCATGTTACAAAGTCAACTGTGTTAAAGGAATCACAATATCTCAGGTGGTTTGGGGTTTTTTCTTTCTCCTCTCCATCAAATTACCATTAACATCACTTGGAATTTCTCTTGATTTCCTCCCTTCCCTCTTAAATGTGTGTGACATAACTCGCTGCGGTCTTGCTGCGCCCCGTAAAGTGATCTCAGATTATGCGGTGGTGGGATGATGAGCGGCGCAGGCGAGAAATTTAACGCTATCTGTTGCCTAGACCGCTGGTATTTTACACTGAGGGTTTTCACTCAGGTGATCCTTTTTGTTTAATTTTAAATCTGGGTTTGTTTTTCTTTTCTTTTCCCCAACCAGTTTTTGAAATTGCATACAGCCTGAAGAACAGTGTGTGGTTTAGGCTATTTCTGTCCAACAAGAAACAGTGATGTGAGTGTTCCTGTCATGGCAGGAAATAAAACCCTGCTGGTTGCAAGAATAAGCTTAATAACACAGCGGGTTTGGACTAAAAGGCTGTACAATATGAGTTTAATACCATTTATAACCCAGAAATCAAATACGAGCAAACACATTTTGAAAAGAAATCAGTTTATAAAAAGTTATATTTCTGTCAGGATAGATCAATCTAAAACAAGCCTCTGTTTTTCAGCTTTGGTCAAAGCTGTCGGCCAGAAAGGCTTTGATGTGGCCACTTAGTTCAGGACGATACTCTAGTCCACCACATGAGTCTAAACCAATACCTCAACGCTCCTCCTAACACAAACCATATAGCAGTTTCAACTCCAAACCAATGTCTTCCCTGGAACTCACCAAGTAAACTGCACCACTGAGAAGTGTTTGTTCTCTCTCAGACTTTATAAGGAGCCGGAAATACTCAATCATCAAGACAAAATAATGCATGGTGGCCAAGAAGAAATGGTTGCATGTCTTTTGCATCTATGGACAAATACAGCAGAATGTTTTTATATTTGCAACTGATATCTGATTTGGTGGTCCGTTTTTTCACATCTAAATTCTTCTTTTTTATGTTTGGCTTTCTTTTCTTTTAAGTCTTTGGTGGTTGCATTGATGTAAACATGTCGCAATGAATACGAGACATCGTCAATCACTCTGTTGCCATAGTTTCCAAGAGAAAAATGATCTTAGTGTTCAAACCTCAACTGATGCAAATCAGATATTAAATATATTTTTAAAAACATCATAGGGCCGTTTTGGTCGATGAAAAGTTTGTTTCTTGGATGAAACGTTTATATTTCACATCTTTAAAGGAGTGAGAGAATTGGTTGCTGCAGAAAAACATATAAAAGTCAAGGGTTCGTCCAAATGTCGGGAGTATTGGCAGCAGAATCAAAGTTCCAAACTATTTCTATTCTTCTCGAGTTCATGACACAAACTCATCCACGAGTGACAATATTTCTCAACACAGAGCGAGACCACTCCAGGCTGAAGGCACAAAGCAGACCCCTCACAGCTGGTCACCGTGTCGAGGTCAAATTGTGAACAACCGCTGCATAATCTTCAAGAAAGCCTCTGGATAAACAGTGGAAACATTTTTATAACCTCTCTTAACCTTTAAGTTCAGCTGGAGTCTCATTGACCGTGTTTCTAGAGGGGGCCGGGCGGGGGGGTCGGCGGGACGTCTGCAGTATGCGTCTATTCCTGTGTAGTGTCTTGTGTTTGGATTTGTGAGCGTGTGTGTGTGTGTGTGTGTGTGTGTGTGCGACCGTCCTGTTCAGAGAACTGCTTTTATCTCAGAAGTGACTAATGTTGGATTGAGCTCAAAAGATGTCCTGTAACAATTGTACACTTGAATAAATAGTTTTGTATAATCATAAAGTTACCCATTTCATTGAGCCTATCTAATGTAGCATATCTCTAAAGATTTAATAACTAAATGATATGAGTTGGTGGCATTCAGGGGTACAGAGAGCACTATAATATATCGCTCATTATAAATAATAAAATATAAATATTGTTACTTGACATTTCATATGACATATGGTAATTTTTGCGTGTGTGATGGAAAGCTACTTATGTCTACTCAGTCACATTTAAACACTGAGGTTTACTGGGAAAGAGGAACTAAAGCTGAAAGGTTGACAAGGGTGGAGACAGAAATTACGAATATAAGGAAATGGGGCCATTTAGAGGGAATGATGATGATGAAGAAAGAATGCCAAAGAGGCGAAGAGGTCAGAAATAAAGTAGTCGTAACTCTCCTACAAACAATAAAAGCCTAAAACTAAAACTGACTACGCATCTGCTGTTTTGAATGTGCAGTCTGTTTTCGTGCATCAGAAGGCAGATTACCATTCACATTTATGAATTTGACAGGGTCACATCGGAGTTTATTTCTGGCTACAAAACCCATTAAACATCATAGTGGTCTTAATGATGTGGTTGATGAACAGTTTCTTACTGTTAGAAAGCCAAGTTGTGTTTTCTCTTGTGGCTGCGGGAGGGTTTAGGTTTGACTGGCAGAAATGTGTTTGGCCTGTGTTTCGAAAAGTCGCAGCTTTGCCCTGTTACACACAGGTGTTTGCCCTTGGTAAAGTTCTTACAAAATGTTGATAGCGGAAAATGTTCATGCTTTTTAAATTAAGTGCTGTTAGTGCTTTGGTTTATAAAACTTTAAAAACATAAATCCATAATTAGGATGGGCTGAGATCCAGTCGGCACATGAAGTGAGAGTAACAGTTTTACGCTCTTAGAAAAAAAGAGAAAATACCCTAAAAAAAAACTCAAGGCGGCAATAAGGCAAAGTGTTGAATGCAAGTTTTAAGAGAATTGCACAGTGGGTCATGCACCAGACCTTTAAGCCTTCACCTATATGTGTGTATGCCTGACTGTGTGTGTGTGTGTGTTAATCACAAAAACCTGATGAATGGGTGTGTGTTACAAGCTCCGGTCCTATTTTGCTCCCTCTCCCCGCCATAAACTCTGTTGTTGCAATCTAAGCCTTTTGTTGCAGCCTGGCCTTTTAACTCGCAGGCAGACGGGCTGCTCCTGGTAACTGGCAAAGGGGCCATAAAAGAGCCCTGTTCTTTGGTTTTGGACAAACCACATCAAACAGGAGAGGGGAAAGGGTTTGAACAGGTGGACCGGCATTTAGCGCAGCATGGACAGATCATACTTTGACGGATCACAGCACAGAACCGTCAGCTGTGTGTGTAGTGAGATGGAACATTCTGAACCTGATAAATGTTGTGTAGTGGTACACGTCCGTGTGAGTAATGGACTTAACATAAGGAGCCAACATGATGCACTGCGAGCCTGGAAAATCTACTTGAAGTTTAAAGGTTTAACAAGCCTTCACTGACCAAATAAAGGAGCCGTGGCGATGGATTAATGACTAGGATTACAAAAATAAACATAACAGATCAAAAACAGCAACACGCGTACAAGAGAAGATTTGTCTTTAAAAGCAAGACATCAAGTTCATTTTAATGCCATTTTGAAACATTTCAAAATGCTAAACAGTCTCTTTACTATTACAATGAGAAATGGAGAAACAATAGGTGACTACAATGACAGATTAGTAGCAATGTAAAATTAGTGAGCGCAAAATAAAAGATATCTTAAAATATAGAGGGTTATGAGGACGAGCGAGGGGGAATAAGGGCACATAAGGAGCGTTTGGAAAGAAGACGGGCTACTATTAAGTTTAAAGAGAAATGTGGATAACGGGCATAATCTATAAAGTTCCTAATTGAATGTCCGTCTTCATTATTTCATAGTGACCTTATTGCTTCTGTGTATCCAGCACAATACCTCTTTATAGAATTGATTCAATTGTTTTTGCAGCATATCATGTCATAAGGTTGTCTATAAAACATGACTTGAACAGGAAGCTGTCTCATCCTGTCACTGAAATATCAGCAGTGAGTAATAAACCAGCAGAGATACTGTGCATGGACTTTCCCCGTTTCTCACTTCATCCGTCCAACTATTCCTGCAACAAGGCTCCACTTCCTACTGGCCCCTTTAGCTAATCCTCTCAAACCCCTGATAGTTTTACGGCTTGGTGTAACTGGCTTTAGGATGAGAGAAGAAAGGGCCGGCAACCACAGCTTAAACCAGTAATTGGTTCAGGCTTGAAAACTGATACGGACGCCTTGACCTCTTGCCAACCTGGCAGCCAGAATCCCTCTCGCTCCGTCCTGTCCGTGTGCCCGCCCGCCTGAGCTCCCCTGGTCAGAAAAACAAACATAGGACGGAGAAATGTTTTTTCCTGGCTTACACCTCGGTCCCAGGGCACGCAGCCCACAAGCTAACCAGCAAATAAACGGGGGGCAAGAGGCCGGTCTGAGGTCTGACTGTCACATAGTAAAAAAAAAATGGAGACGGAGACAAGACTGGGGTTCACTTGTGCAAAGGAAACTGAGATAATCCAGGTTTCTCCTGCAGTATTTCTAAGCTCTTTTGCAACATTTGAGATCCTAATTAAGAGTGATGCATGAAGACTTACATTACAAGATCACATTTGTAATTGATTCTAATAGTAATATACTAACTAGGTGGTGTTTCAGTTTCCTTCATCTCCCAAACAATGTCCATATTTCTTCGTAAAGGCCATACAATTCAGCATTAATGCAGAGGGGTTAAGCAAATTGATCGATTATTAAACGAATGGAACAATACTTGGATTCAGCTTATTATTTTTTTTTTTTAAATAGTCTAGTATGTATCACTTGTCTTTGCGTTGTGTACTGATTATCAAACATAACAAGCATAACAAGATGCCTGGAAAAATGTTGTAGGCATTAATAATGAAGTAATCACTAGTTTGTGCACTATTCATGCGTTGGGTTTCAGCTAAATGTAAGCTGAACAGAAAGGAAACCACAATGGACATGAATAAAGTTCTGACATGTTTGTTCTCTGTCCCCCCTACACCAGGTATGCTGGAGATCAAGTCAGTGGATGTGGGAGTCGTGGCCATCAGGGGCCTCAGCAGCAACTACTACCTGGCAATCAGCAAGAAGGGAGAGCTATACGGAGCGGTGAGTAGCTTCAGTACCTCTACAACAACCTAATCAAAGTTCTTGCAAAAGAGACATTTTTCACCCTGAATCGGAAACCCTGCAGCTTTGATTTTCTTAAATGATTACTAAAACAAGGCTGCAGGGCTCTCTCACTTCCAGAAATAGGAACCACCGTCAGTCAATGAGAGCTCTCCTCTCTGCTACCCAATGGCTTAGCTCTCCACTCCATTCAGAAATAGGAAACACAATCCTTCAGTTTCTCTTTTCTGCTTCAGCCCCTCTGGGGAGAGCAGCCCTTGTTTCATCTGTTTTCTCCCTCTCCCTCCTTTTCTTCATCTCATTCTCTCCCTGCTTTTTTCTCTCCTTTGCTTGCTTTGAAAGAGCCAACTTTCAGTGTGTCTCTATGGGAGCCACACCACAGATGTAATGACACACGGTAGAAAGAGACAGAGAGGCATTCTGTTGCATGGCCTGAAACTGAATTCCCATGACGTCTTCTGCTCGCTGCAACATAAGCCATAGTAGAGCGGCAGTGAAGGGCCGGCGTTCGATTACACTTGATGGGTTTACACAGTGCCTTCTTTATCCGGTCGTAATCAAATGAAATCATTGTTTCATTTCATCCCCAGGTTAATGCGCAGCAGGGATATATACATGATTATGATTGCCTTTAAGTATAACCATGATTCAATTTGTAATAATTCTTAAAAAAAACAATGATGACGGACAGATGAATTCACTGTGGTCTGTGCAAAATGAATCGTGCTCAACAGTTATTGCTCTATTAAATTGGTAAAAAGGTACTGACGATATTTGTTATGAATTCATAACTACACAGCTTATCTGTTTTAATCCACCATTTTAGTGGAAAGACGATCAGCACACAGACACACACACATTGTTTGGTCGTACCTAGCACCAGCTCACGTTAAAAAGCTGCACAGTGTCTGTAAGATATTTTAATTTTGCTTTGGGAACATTCAGTTTGACTTCTGGAACCAATTTAAACAGCTGTGGCCAGATACAGCGAGAGAGAGACACAGAGAGAGAGAGAGAGAGAGAGAGAGAGAGAGAGAGAGAGAGGGAGACCAAGCTTAATTGTGTGTGTGTGTGTGTGCACTTGTGTGCGAATACCTCTTTGCTTGCGAATAACTGCATCCAGTTAACTTGCTTTCTAAGCGGCATTAGCCTTAAGCGCAGGGGCAGCTTCCAGTAAACTGACAAACGTTACTCTCTCAGATCATTTTCTCTTTATTTACCGGTGGGTGGTCATTGCGGGAAAAGTCATTCCACAAAAACGATGCCCTTTTCTGGTGCACAGCCCTAACCTTTAAGATGTCACATCTCATGCTAACCTCTCTGCCCTCAGTCCTCTGACACACAAACATGTCTACAACCATAAGTCTCATGTCCATTTTTGTTAGAATTGGCCATGATTACGCTGGGGATAGTGTAGCAGATTCTGAAGCAGTGACTGACCATTTGTTGATCCATGTTGTCAGAAGAAATAAAACATCATGTTGATTGCTATGCTCAGAATGACACCTAACATCTAAAGCAAGTTGTAAAAGTAACATGTGTAACCAGAAAACATTACGGTTAAGAAGAGAAAATTAGAACATTCTTTGGTTATGGAGGTTATGAGTAAGAGAAGACCAGACTCAATCCATTTTGGGAGATAATTAAAAAAAGACAGCAGGTAAACAACTACAGCTGTACAGAAGAAGCCTTCTGGTTTGGGGCAGACACTTTAATATTACTGAGAAGTGTTAAGATCTCACGCAGATTAATCCTAATTCTGAAATTGACTCATTTTTACACCACCTGTTATTTTAATAATTTATATTTCAACATCACTAGTTCCTAAATCTCAAAGAGATATTCAGTTAAGTTTCGAAGACAAACTGAAGCTGCTTTCTTTTGTTAATAGAGAAACTGGAATAAGAATAATCTGACATTTCCACTCCTTGTCTTTCCCTTGCAGAGGGACTATGGTCCAGACTGCCGTCTAATTGAACGCATCGAGGAGAACAAGTACAACACCTACGCTTCGGCAGTGTGGCGCAACAAGAAGAAGCACATGTTTGTGGGACTGAACGCCAACGGCAAGCCAATGAGAGGGAAGAAAACACGGAGGAAAAACACTGCCACTCACTTCCTGCCCATTGTGGTACAACCACGATGATTGGACATATCAGCCATGAGAGAGCTCTGCACACTGCAGTGATCAGACTTTTCTGGAGTTACATCGATGGCTACATTGGACAGATCTGAATCAGATCTGAATGATGCACTGAGGAGGGAACGAGCGGAAACATATGGACATTTTATCTCTGTTGGAAAAAGACATTTCTATTTTTAAAGAAAGAAATAAGATATATTGCTATACAATGTATATATTATTTTCTGTTTTAAGTTATCAAGTACATTGGCACAGTAGAAAATATGAAAGAAATGACTTCTGTGCCAAAATTGGATTAGTAACTCACATTTCTCGATTTGTGTCTATGTGAAATGCTTGACTGGGAAGAAGTAAAATGACTAAATATGTAAGAGAGGAAAAGTAAAGAAGTATTAAAGGAAAGCTGACGGCAAAGGAAAGGATAAGAAAGGAAGAAATGATGAGATGAGGATGAGAAAGAATAGGAGGGGAAAAGCACCAACACAACAGCAAGTCTAACACTATCATGTTCTTTTCTTTACATTTATTTATTTAGTGTAATATTTAACAAAAAAAGATCAAAAACACAATAATGACAAATTATTGTCTTTTTTACCATTTATGCTTCTCTTTTTGAATTACTAATCATTTAAACCTGAATAAATATAAAAATATATTTGTCTTTAAGTTGTATGACTGACTTTGAATCATTTTAGATATTATCACTGTTCAATGATTGGTTGTTCACACTGTACATACACAGCGAAGAGATAGAAATACATATCAACTAAGCCTTCAAGCAGTGGACTCAGTCATACTGTATGACCCTGTATTAGATCCACTGCATTATTTGTATATTACAATGCCATTTTTTGGGAATTAAAAAAGAAAACGATATATAAAGCAACATTTCTATCCAAACAACTCCAAATCCATCTGATGAGACAATGAGATGAGTTTAAAAGTGAATTTGAAAAAGCATGGTGACACATGTCACTCATGGTCCAAACTTTCTTTAGCTCTTAATCACATATAATGGTCTCAATAGGTAAATGGACTTTTACTCAGGTCAGCCATGATTATTTTGTCAAACTACTATTTCAAAAGGTCAAGAATTACCTTTCAGAAGTTGTTGGCAATTTAAAAGCACAATAACAGTCATAAGTTAAAAGCCTATAACAAACTGAGTCGGCTGAGCCATTTTAAAACCAAGACATGAATCAGGAATCTGTTAGAGATTAGACTTTTGAAAGAAGCCCAGCAGAAAACATGGTTGATGATTTCAGGGGATTTCATTTCTCGCTGCAAGATTCTCTCCCCTTACAAGTACACATGGCAAGCATGGCTTCCTGGAGGATAAACACTGTCTTTTATGTGATAACAACAAAGACAAAACAGGCTTTTGAAATGGCCCACAAGCATGCACACACACGTGCACAGACACACATTGTGAAGGCTGGGTGAAGAGGTGTGTGCATCAGTGTGGTCCAGCAGCTGGGGAAAGCCTCCTCCTTGACCTTACTTGTCTGAAAGCTGTTGCTGTGCCCCCCCTGAGACAGAGAGACACATGGAGCAGGGCATATGGTATAACGTAAATATTCCTCCCTTGTTTATCACCTGATTCGAATTAACTATGATGTCATGTTTTCTTTATTCTCCTCTCGCTTTCCCTCTCTTTAAAACTGCCTCTCGTGTTGTTGCCGTCTGGGCCCTGCCATTTTCCCTCTGCGCTGCGTTCACATTCCCATTTTTTTCATTGTTTTTCAAACTTTTGTCATGTCTTGGTAGAGTTCAGATAGATTCCAGCAATTAGCAGGATCAGACCTAGAGCAAGGTTATCGCACAAACACACACAGACTTCCTCTGCCCAGGGCTGCAGCAGTTGTAATTCGTTCATTGCATCCATCACTTTCAACTCTCTGCCATCTGTTTCTCTGTCTGTGTGTGTGTGTGTGTGTGTGTGTGTGTGTGTGTGTGTGTGTGTGTGTGTGTGTGTGTGTGTGTGTGTGTGTGTGTGTGTGTGTGTGTGTGTGGGGTGTGTGTGTAGGGTAATTTCTGAGAATGATAGAATCCACCGGAGTCGCTCCGTCCCGCTGTGTTTATTACTAAAACGTCCTAGATCCTCTTTTTGCGCTCAAGAATCCTCGATGCCTAACGCTCACGTCAAACGTGAGTAAGTATGATGCATCAGAGGGAGATTCAAATGCCCTTTCATCCTCCCAGGGCATCTAGTCCTTTGTTTATATGATTACTTGGGTGTTCTGTAAACGACATATCAAGTACAATTACTTTGAAATGTGTTCAAGACACTGACCCCCACCCCCCACCCTTTTCCCCTAACTCATAAAGTTCAAGGGCGAGCATTCCTAAGACAAGATTTCTTTATTATTTGATGGTATAAGTTTAGCGATGTACATATGTAAAACTTCCCGTATAAGTCCTTAGTAGAACATGGGACTCTGGAGCCGATATTTGAGACCAATTCGTGCACTTGTTTATTCAGAGAACTTGGAATCAAGTCTGCATATATATCATGTGTGTACCTCTTGGAATGGCTTGATGTATTTTTATTGCAACTTTAACATGACTTAATGTGCTCTTGCCTTCGCCCAAAATGCATAACAAGGCCAGACTTTAAAAGCAGGGCATTTATCCAAGACAGATGTTTCACACTGATTATCAACCCCAATGACATCTGAGTTATTCTGCGCAGCGGCACCAAGCCACACATCATTTCTCCCATTTCTACAGTGCGCCTAACATGTTTCTCAAAACTGTTTGCCAATGTCATTTTTTCGTGTTGTGCTGGGGTATGTTTGGTTAGTGTTTGGTTTGTTGAGGCATGTGGCGAGGCTCAGTATGCGGTTTCTGTTTTGACTACATCAGGATCTATCGGACCTGTGTCGGACCTCAAATGAAACGTACACCATCGGCTTCACACGTTCACAGCTCCTCTGTTTGCTCAGAGAGTCTTGTGGCCGTGCGACCTGACCGCAGCAGCAGCTGTGAATATTTTACTTCCCGGGGAGAGAGAGAGACGGAGAGAGTGAGAGAGAGACGGAGAGAGAGAGGAGAGAGAGAGAGAGAGAGAGAGAGAGAGAGAGAGAGAGAGAGGAGAGAGTAGAGAGAGAGAGGAGAGAGAGAGAGAGAGAGAGAGGAAGAGAGAGAGAGAGAGAGAGAGAGAGAGAGAGTTTGCCAGCTCTGAATTGGAGAAGGACGTGTGGGTTTGGAGGAGAGGTGAATAACTGAAAGAACCACAGTCCTGGGGGCATTTATGGCAGTCGAGGGGGGGAGAGCGCGAGAAAGAAAAGGAGGAGGGGAGATGTTTGCTGAGAGGGCAGCAGTTTGGACGGGATGCCAAAGGGTGAAAAGAGGGGGTGAGTGGTTAAGAGGAAGAAGGGGTGATGGGGGCGATTAAAAGAGTTGCCAGAAAATGTGGGGTTGGAGGGTTGGGGGGGAGGGGGGGGTTGAAGGGGTATTTGCAGAGGTAAAGAGGGTCGGGGGGGCAAAGGGGCTTGGGGGTAATCATTGGAAGCAGACCAAGGGAGTTCCTGGAACCCAGGAGGTGAACCAGGAGTCCTCCTCCTCCACGCATGTTCAGCTACTTTGACTTCATTTATTTCCCCCCCAACCATTAAGTCCTTCATAGCTCGACTATTTGTCATCATCTTTTATCAATAGCACATTTAGCCCTTACATGGACATTGAATCAATCAATATGTTTTGATTTGATCATTTACTCACTACATGTTAGTAAAGTGGGGTGCTTGTACTTTCACTCTACAGAGTATTAACACAAACGTCTGGAGCTCCAAACTGCTCTTAAGCCTCACATATCTCAGATTTGGTTACCCAAATCTCACAGCTTATTCCAACCCTGTTTAAAAAACAAGCAAGCAGACATTTTAAAGCAAAGAAATGGTCTGTTATGTTTTTTGTTTTATTCATTTATTTTAACAGGGACAGTGCACATAAATCTAAATGTCTGTAAATGTGCCAGAGTTAGCCAAGAGGCTATTTTTCATCTGTAGTCCCTGGACAGATTTTGTAAGTCACCCTAAAGACACATTTCAAAATGACAGTGTACCCGACTGTATGCTTGCACTCCAGGTCCAGCAGAAGTTAGCGACTAGCTGTTGAAGAAAGTAAAACATCTTGGTGCTAAAGAGCCTGATTCTGTTGATGTCTCAGATGTTGGAGGAGAGCAACACAGTGTTTAAAAGGACTGACCTTTATTAGTAAGCTAATATATGGACTCCAACGGATGATGATGCTGGACCTGTGAATAATAGAGCCGCAGCAACTAGCTGACTGATCAATAACTATAACTATACAACTAACTGACTTTTTTTGATACATGCTTAATGATTGAAATATTTTATATGCAAAATAACAGAACATTTTGTTTTCAGTGGCAAATATTGAGATGCTTTTTTCTGTTTTGTATCAATAAAATGTATATCTTGGGATTTAAGAATTAGTCCTGCCAACCAATCGCCATTAAAAGAAAAAAAAATAGTCCGAACGCAATACATGTCATTGTTCTGTATTATGACCATAGACCGTATATATAAAGGTTATGACAGCTTGGTTATAAGTTCTACAGCTAATGGCCCAAAATGTATACTGATATGCTCTATTGCATAGGACAGCTTAACACAATTATCAAGCTACTTACAGTTTAAATATGAACAATTATATTTAGATAAATACAACACTGCCACATCAAGTAATTCCCCCCCACCTTAATGTTGACACACACACACACACACACACACACACACACACACACACACACACACACACACACACACACACACACACACACACACACACACACACACCACACAAACACACACACACACACACCACACACACACCACACACCACACACACACACACACACACACACACACACACACACACACACACACACACACACACACACACACACACACACCACACACACACACACACACACACACACACGCCACCCTTTCTGTTCTGGTTCAGAGGCGAGCTGTACCTGGAGCCCAGCCTCGGCTCCATCTTCACATCTCCTGAGGGCTTCAAGTTTCCTGCAACAGGTGGCTCAAACATTTGCCTTGGCCTGCACTGAGATGAGGCCTCTGTTTATCAATTCGGAAAGAGCGAGGAGAGTTAGGGGAGGGGGGGAAAGACAGAAATAAAAAGAAAGAGGAAAAAAAACTTGAAGCCTGTCAGCAGGAGAGAGAAATACTCAGGAAAAGTCACAAATGTGAGTCACTCAAGTAGACTGTTTCATGTTAATGCATTTGCCTCGTGGAGATAAAAACAAGAATGTAAACATGTATTTTGTACTAATATTTTAGTCAGGGCTTTGATAAACCTAGGAAACATTTTCCAGAGCCCGAGCCAAGACCGCAAATATAATCTCAACTCCTTTCGCATGTTTCTCTCATCTCATTCCTGCCTCACTTCATTCATTTTGTTTCTCCCTCTCTCCTCTGCTTTACCTCTCCTCTCCTTTCCTCACCTTTACTCCTACACCCCCTGCTCTGCAGAGGAATATGCCAGCAGTCTAAATGAAAATATATTTGTTGTTATTGTTGGACTCCTCTCCTCTAATTCCACTGGCGTGATTTAGCCATAGACCCAGGGTCTCTGTGGCAGCAGAAAGCCTCTATTAGTGCTCGATCACTGGCTGCCTGACAGTGAGTCAACATGCAGGGCATTAGGGCCTGACATGGGATCAAATAAAGGCTAATTTACTGGCTGTATGTCAGTAGGGAAACCACATTAACCATTCCAATCCCCGCTTTTGTTTTTAAGTAATTAAATTAGCTGATAAGAATCAATTAATTGAAGAGAAGCAGTTGGAGTTCACTGTAGTAGCAACAGACACAAAGACCCGTTTTTGTTCCTTTGGAAGGCACATGCTGATTTAAAGAGGATTTGTTTGAAGGTCATGTCTACATCGCAGCGTAAAGATCTTGATTCAAATCACTTAAAGTTGTTATGATAAGGAATACCTTTACCATCTGCTATTGATTCATGTGGATTTCATGTACAAAGGTGTCATCAAGTCAGATCTCTCCACCAAGGGAACTTTTAATTGCACAGACCTCCAAGCTTGATGTGAAGCTGTTTGTAGAATGGATTTAGACATCACTGCTGTATACTAAAATTACCATAAACTCACAAATTGCTGCTCGTACAAGGTCACTGTCTGTGCAGTACTGTCTCTGCTCTTCATCATGAACCACGAATTAAACAAAAGCACCTCCAGTGCACCTTGTGGTTTCAATAAACTTTATTTTTCAAAGAACCAGAAGTACTTATTTTTTATTCAAAATCCTTGAACTATAAAAGGCACAGTACGCTTCAACAGAAGTGCTACTTGGATGGTTCCACAGCATATGAAACCCCCTCCAGTGTTTCACCATTCACTCAGAAGGCATTGGCGGGTGAGCGGAGGTGACAGAAAGCGGAGTTGGAACTCCTCACTCAAGCTCTCTTTTTAAATGTGCCGATTTTCATTTGCACAACCAAGTGCAACCTCCCACTTGCCTTGCAGGAGAGGTTGTCGGAAAATGTGTGCTCGAGATTTTTGCTATAGTGTTTTCTACCTAATTGAATCCAATATTCACCAAAACTGGTACACGGTTTACCTGAATGGTATCCTGCCTAAAGGTTGTGATGCAGCAACATGAAGAACTAACATTAAGTTTGTCACTTTTATTTGGACAACTATTCCTTTCCCAAACCAATTTATTCCAGGGGTGCAGAAACAATATATTTCACTGTGTACTTTGATGCAAATCCACATGAATTCGTAAACATTTTATATTATAAAGATAAAGATTGTGCAGCCTTGGTGGATCTGTATGTGTCTATGTGTAGCTAAAGTGCTTTCTAGTTGTTTGTTTTCTTAAAAACAACATTCAGTTGTGAGAATACCCTTGAAAGCTACCCATACGCTTTTCTGGTCAGAGCGGTGGTAATACGAGCGACTGCGGCTAAGGTTGGTGGTTAGTGTGTTCTACGTGTAGCGAGAGTGTGTTGTAAAGTAAGAACAGACTGAACGTGCTCAACATGAGGCAAGGTGGCAGAAGGAACCAGTGGGTTCTTTTGTGGTAGTGTGGCGAGATTAGTGTGGTGTCGGCCTACAACAGGGATGTGGCAGGAGTGAGCTCTTTTAACGGTGTGTGTGTGTGTGTGTGTGTGTGTGTGTGTGTGTGTGTGTGTGTGTGTGTGTGTGTGTGTGTGTCGAAGTCCTATACCTTACATGAAGTTAGTGTTACAATCCTTTTAAAACTAAAATGCAAAAATGTACGTGAAAGTGAGAGGATAGTATGCTATTGAAATCAATTAGCAAGTTATTCGCAAGAATACTCACAAAAAGGCCCTACAGTAAAGACTTTAGGCCTTATATGACTATTATAGTGATTTTTATGGTCTCTAACCAAATTGTATATGTGATATATGTTTCTCCTTCACATACGTTGCTTGCAATAACATTATGTACTTGGGAATCTCTACTGCTCTCTTATGTCTGTGTGAGTTATTAAAGTGATTTTAGTTTTTAGTTTGTTCTCATTTACTTCCCCCTTGAGTTTAAATCCCACTGGCTTTTGCTGCAATTAAGCTCATTCTTGGAGACTCTTGGACTACTTCATGACACACAAGCCAAGAAAATCAACACATTAGAAAGAAAAAAAGAGAGACTCAAGTGGCGAGACCTGAAACCTGTCATATATGATCATTTGCACAGACTGTTGGGCCTAAGTGTCTCTCTATCCCACACTCAGCTCCATGTTGGACAGTGTTAAGATGGTGTGGTAATGAGCAGTATGTGCTTTGCCCTGAAAGGGGTTTGTGTGGCTGCACCACATCAGAGGGTTTAGATGGTAAAGTGGAGTGTACAGCCCGGAGCCTGTAGAGACATCAGCTTGCCTTTGGGATGTTAGCATGTATTATAATGGAAGGCTGTGCCGTCTCACGCTATGAATAATAAAGCTATGAACATTGAAGCTTTGTCTCACAAATAAAAACAATTTATCGTTACTGTAAGGGGTTAACGTCGGTACATACCTGCGAAAATGTTTTTATTTGTAGTTCCGTGTCAGATCAAGCAGCGCACTAGACGGATTTTCATGATGTATCATGCTTTCAATTCATTTCCCACAATTACTGCGCTTACATTCTTTCATTTCCTTATTTTAGAGTGACACTGGAAAGCCTTGTTTTATATTTCAATGAGACTATTCCGTGCAGTCGGCACATTTTTGCTGTTTCACGCATTCTCTGTTAGAGAGCGGGCTTGTAGTGAGCAGAAGTTTTGCAATTGAAATTGCCATTTAGGAATTTGTGTTTCTAAATAGGTGAACAACTGTTTTTAAATCCTGCTTTATGTCACATTTACTCCAAACAATGTCTTCCAACTTTTAAAAATGTGTAGGTTAAAACACAAACACACTATAGGCGCATTCACACCGCAGTACTTTTCCCACAAAGTTTCATGAGAACTTAGTTCATGAGAACTCTTTAATTCTCATGAACTAAGTACAGATCGCGTTCACACCGGAATAAATTCCTGGGGGAGGATAAGGCAAATGAAGCCGCTGACGTCACTTCTTCTTCTTCTGCTTTGGGTTTACTGGCAGGCCGCAAACAACTTCACGGCGTATGCTGCCACCCGAAGACCCCGGCCGGAAGTCCCCGGAGTTGGGGACTGGCTTCAGTAGAAGACTTCCGAGTAAATCGCCAGAACGCCGACACCTCCTCATCTCCACCGCTCCCATGTTTTCTTTTTTGTTGCCATAAGTTAGTCTCTCTGCGTTTGTGCGCTGGGCTAATGCTAATGCTAATAATGCTAATGCGAGGATAATAAAATGGCGGCTTCACAAAACCTTTTTGGAGTTTTACGGGGCGTGGTTTGCATTCCGCCCAGCCAATCAGACATAGGAACCTTTTTCTCCCACGAAAGTACCTGCTCTCTAGCAGGGACGGAAAAGGGGGTAAAAAAGGTTCTGATGAACTAATTTTAGTTCCAGCTCTTTTTGGTGTGAACGCGACATTTCGGAACTATATAGGAACTAAAGTGGGAAAAGTACTGCGGTGTGAACGCGGCTTATGCTGACAGTAAGACACAACAGCAATCCCACCAAACTGATTTTAGGAAGGCTATTATGAACTTGTACTATCAACTCAGGATAAAAACTAAACAAAAACATTTGATTTTGAATTTTCAAGGCCACATTTTTTGAGGGCGCAAATGTCAATGCGGGTATCAAGGCCTCAAAGTAAAAATCGAATAATTTAAAGTTAAAAATACATTTGCATCTCCCTTTTGTTGACTTACAGGAGGATGTATGTTGATGGTTGTCTACAATTATTTCCAATCCAACTACATAACCTGAATATAATCTGCTTGGCCACAGATTTGTTGTTTAGTGACCACCATTAAAACAATTTGTTTAGGCATTAAGCACCACAAAACCAAATAGTTCAGTGTTAAGCTGTAAATTAACTTGCTAAACCACTAATCTGACTTGGTGAGACAAAAAGACAAAATCATTGCCTCCGTCTGACTTTCTTCTTCTCTGCTTCAAAATAAAACAATGCCTGCTTCATTCTAAACTATCATCCTCCTGCTGTGCCTCACACAAAAGGCAATCATGGAGGAGATGAGTCTTGTAATGGTTTGGTTGTGGTGTGTGTGAACGAACACACACACACACACACACACACACACACACACACACACACACACACACACACACACACACACACACACACACACACACACACACACACACACACACACACACACACACACACACACACACACACACACACACACACACACACACACACACACACACACACACACACACACACACACACACACACACACACACACACACGATGTGGTCCCACCAGAGCCCAACGTTGATGAGGTTTTCAGGGATCCACTTTGCCTTTCAGCACAGTACAAGACATCCCATTGATGTCATACTCTGCAAGTGCTCCATGCCAGTGTATCATCAAAACTGATCTGCTTTATGAAGAAGAAGGGGCACTTAAGGGGTCGTTTTTATAGTCCCAATGAGTAACTCATTAAAGAGCATGAAGTTTTGGCTATGATGAGAACCTGAACCAGATTTGTTTACACTGATAGTCAAACAGCAATCAAAAGCAGCCAAAAACATTTACTTGATGAATAATAAAAACAAACCCAAGACATCCTCATGCAGGTAAGCCAGGACTTTACCACCCAACTATACATTTTCTAAAGAAAACTGTCATCTCAAGCTGTGGAAACACACATAAAAAGTGCAGCTGATTTAAGACAAGCTTTAGTTTTCATTTCATAGTTTCACTATTAGTTTTACTAACAAATGATAACAGTGCAGTAAAGGCAGTGTGATCATGTCCCAATGGTAAGAGCACCCTGAATGTACATATTACAGTAAAACAAAGAAAAAAATAATCTCCGGGCAAATGTGAACCACATGTTGGCTCCATATGAAAGCAATAAACAGCTTCTGGCCCCTTGTCCCCAAATCCAGCCGTCATACAGGGCGAGTGCAGATAATAGCATTGATGACTGCCCAAAACACATTTATTGCATTTAATTATTTAGTATGGTGCTTTCAAGTCCCCAAGGTTAAATGAGACACAATCATACGCCATTAATCACACAGCTTGAACTACAAATGAAAGTCATGTGTGAAGGCTTAGTAATGAGTTGATTTTTCTATTATACGATTGTCAGAGGTTGTTGAATGTCATACTGGCTTTTGCGACAGAACGAAAAAGCATTATTACAGTTTTAATATTCCATATTTCTTAATATTTTATTCATACAATATTGCTTTGTTCTACACAGAATAGTCAAGAATAGAATAGACATTTATTTGGCAACTCTCACTGCAGTCAATGTTCTTACTTAACTATAGTTAATGTAATTCCTGTTACAGTAGTATTGTTTTGTCTAGGACTGGACCAAAATATTCACAATTGTTACGCGACGGATTCATTTGTCTTTTTGCCTTCTTTTATACCCTTAATGTAAGCTGTTGACAAAGGTTCACTGCTAAAATAATAATGATACGTTTGAATTGCACTGTTGAAATTAGGGATGTCCCGATCACCTTTTTTTGCTCCCGATCCGATTCCGATCATTTGATTTTGACAATCTGCCGATACCGATTTTTCCCGATCCGATCTTTATGCAATGCATTAAGAGAAAAAAAAGGTAACAGATAACGGCTGGTCATCCAACGCGATGAATTCAGCTATCTTGGCTGTTATTTTTTTGGCCTTTTCACTGTTCTGGGGCAGTTTCTCTTTCCTTTTAAAAGTCTCTGAAAGTGTCGGTTGTTTCAGTGCCGTTACCTGAGTGGCCGCTGTGTACTCGTCGTGTTGTTGTTGGTGTTTGTATTAGATTGGTCGTGTTGAACGTAGCTCTGTTCTTTCCACCACGCGGAACCTCCGCCTTGCAAACATTGCATCTGGCTGTTACACTGCCTTCGCTTTCAATTTTATAATACTTCCAAACTCCTGACATTTTCTCTGTCCCGACTCCCGAGTCACCAGCTGAACGTAGCCTCTTGTTAGCTTACTGCTACTATTAGACACTGCGCCCACTCTGTTGCCAGATTTGAGAGAAATAAGCAACCAGGTCTTTGAAAACAAGCCCAAAAGAAGCAACACATACATGATGTTGTGTAATTTTAAACCAAAACTAAGGCCTCAGGATGACTTTAAGACGTGAACATGGTCATTTTTGTTTTGTAACATTAAATAAAATAATAAAAATATTTTATAAAAAAAAAAAAAAAAAAGAAAAAATTCCCGATCCCCGATTTTTTTCTCCCGATTCCGATCTTTTGAAAATCACGTGATCGGCTCCGATCCCCGATCACGTGATCGGATCGGGACATCTCTAGTTGAAATGTGAAACTATACTACTCAGTTGATCGTGGCTATTAGGGTGGAACAAAATGCTGAAGATGTTTAACTTGAACTACAACAACACAAAGGCACAATTAATGTTTAATGAAATAACAATTAAAACAAAGAAGAATACTGCAAATAACTGAATCTTCAAAATCCTTAAAAGGTTCATATCTACATTGTACCAAAAGACACGCTTTGCATCTAAGCTTAGAACAGGAAATGTCACAAAAACCACAGCCCCCACCCCCCACCCCCACAGTTGTGTCCTTAGCAGACACTGGCTAGCTAGCGCCCAGAGGGTGTCCCCACAGTCTGGGAACCTGATTCACACATGGACACGCAAATCATCACTGCTACAGCTTTAACAAATAACATTAAAGGCAAACTGTTCCAAAAGTACATTCTTCATATTTTTTTCTACACTGTGGACAACAGACATCAGAACTAAATCTTAGGACAGGAGAAAACAAAAGGAAAAACCGTTCCTGAAAAGATTTGGCTTTATTAGACTGTCAAAACTGATGGTCCACTAATAGGAACCGCAGGTCGCTGGAGAGTCTGAGTCTAATGCAGTCCGCCTTTCAGACTGTTTTTACTGGTGGTTGAAGCAGAGGAAGACTAGGATGGGCAACCACAACGTCACTCACAACACTGTGCTGACTCTCTGTCGGTACATTTGACTGTGTGTAGAGAGCAACTCTGTCTCCTACAAAATGCTGTTCCAATACCAATCTGCACCGTCGATTAGGTTTCAAATGAACTTTATCTCCTCCTGGGTCACGAATGCCGTTTTAAAACATGTTAGCGATGCAGTTCTGCAACTTAACGGATGTGCAGTTGAGATCAATATGTCCGAACTTTTGTGGTGTGCGAATAATTGGAAACGTAATTGGAAGTACAGTTTTGTTCAATGGGGAAGTTATTTCTAGGAAACCAGGCTGGCAAAATGTAGATCCGTGAGCCTCGACAGCATGTGTGTGTTCTCTCATCAGTTATTGCTGAGCCAACAGTCCAACCGTTTGATCACTATGGCATAGAGTCTGTGTGATGACAGTGTGGTTCGGTCTGGCATTCTTCGTCTAAGGCCTCGGGTCACCTACAGATCCAGATGGGAGATACTGTAACTCGTAACCTACTGTACTCTGGTGATGTCCGGAGGGGGACCTCCTGCAGTTCAAAGTGACTTGAGTTTGCAGCTGCTATATTTGGCGGGAAATGTTATTCTTCTGGAATTAGTTAACTTATGATGTTTTATTTTACTTGTCTGTGTGTGCGTGTGTGTGCTTCCCATGAAGGGATGTCAGACTATTTCATAAAGGGCTCCTAAACGCTGCGCTGCTGCCGGCTGTTTGTTTAGAGAGAAAACAAGCCGCATGAGACAGAGGAAAGAGACTCTTCAATTTCCTTATCTCTGATTCTCCCTGGTTACTGTCCAATATCCTTGGTCTGTTTGTGTGTGTTTGTGTGTGTTTTCTCCTGCAGAGTCCAGTATGTGCGACCTGCTTTCACAAGCAGCCTATTGCTATTGCTGCTTTTCTTTCTATAGGAACAGTCTCCATATGGTGGGCGTTATGACATTGGGCTTTCCCTTGCATGAAATAGATCGGATAGTATGGATGATGGCGCTAGCTTTTTTCAGAGCTTTTCCAGTACTTTACGTCACACATGCTCACACAAGCAGATATACAGCTTTGCTTTTGGTCTATCACACACTTATTGGCATATGTACAGGACACACAAGAGGATTAAGACGCACACATCACCAACCAATGCTTGCTAGAGGTTTGGCATGATCACGTTCACTTCCATGTGTCTTTCATAAGGTAGACCTACCCCTGTCTGTCTTACTCCATCCAACCTCCAATATGTATGATCCAACGACCCTCTCCTGTAGCACACCACAATGAACTAAGATGAGAGCAGAATATTTCAATACATTTTTAACCAATGGCCCAAAAAACGATTCAAAGACACCAAGTGAAAAGTCACTGAGGCAAGAGAACACTGGCTAAGATCGCAGCATATACAGAAACAATATAGAATCAGCAAGAACTCCAATGCAGCACTACAAACGGCCAAAAAAAGCTGCTGCTTATTTCAAAATAGGAGATGGCAAGATTAACTGCGTCTATGGAGATAATGGGTATTATTATCAGATGTAAGGACATCGCATTGGCCTTCTCACAGTGACCAACTGAAATACATTGGGCTGCTGTTGAATAACTGTTGTCATTTTTTTGTGTCCATCTTCAATTATTTGTGTTGGAGAACATGCAGCCCCTTCTAACAGAAGCAATTAAACATACAATCATTAACCCTCTTAGCTCAGATTTCTAGTCTTCATTTAATTCTACATCGTGCTTACTCGCTCTCTTTTTAAAAGCCCCTCTTCTCTTTGCTCGCCCACCCCGCTCTGCTGTAACTGTCCTCATCCTGACATCTGACTGGCTCCCTCTCCTCCTTTCTCTCTCCCGTTGTTTTACTAGCAGAGCCCTCCCTGCCAGATGTACTCTATAGACAGAGTTTATCTTACCTTGGCTTTACAACGCGGTCCTCCACATGATTAAAAAGAGTCAGGGACGGAGAGCAGACTTCAAAAGAGGGGATGAGGGACCTCAGGGAGGGAAGGAGAGAGGGACGCACTGCCTAATGACGACCATTTATTCTTCGTGTGTGTATCCACTTGCTGCACCAATACTTTACTACTAAAATAAATCTTACTTTAGAAATACATCATTGATGCAAGGATGAGTATTTATAAGCACAAAATCAGCGTCCAGTTCATTACACCTAACACAAGTAATACACTATAGCAAAAAGTATGTTGACTAATAAAGTGTATTTTTGTGTATAAAACAGGGGAGGAAAAAAACACTGATCCAGTCTGTCTCTGCTGGATGCCAGTGAAACACACATTTGACGTCTGTTTTATATTCTTACATCACAAACTGTTCAGAATATTGTCCATTAAATCAGTTTGTAGTTTTTTTACCACCACCCAAAGTTAAAGGAGCGCTTTAACAAAAACACTCCACAAAACACTTTATGGATGACTGCAGTGATCTATAAATCCACGCACAAGGACAGCCAGAGAAAAATGTCAGGATCCTGTTATTTACGGTGCGGGAGGTTCCCCTTCGGGGGGTTTCCCCCCCCTTTGAATTGTTACATGCATGTGGCTACAAACCTTGAGGTGTCTTTGACCTATAATTAAACAAAGGTGGGTGAATGAATGGTTCAAGCCCCGTCGCCACACTAAAACTCCCCACAGTGTTGTGATGTGGTCTTGCTCCCAATTCCCGTTTGAGAACAAGTTGTTCAGGCGGAATGGAAGCAAAGCTGAAATTGGGAGTTATAGATAAATCCCACAGTAAGTGTTGCAGCATGACGGCTCTGCTGGGGACTGTTACAGTTTGGCTTCTATCACAATCCTACGCTTAAGGTCGATGAACCAATGAATATTTGTCAGCAGATTTGGCCAAGAGTTAAAGTCAGTTCATCTATCGCTATTAGTTGAAACAGTCTTCTTCATCTCCATTCAGATGCTACACTACAACAAGTCTCGGATAAGTGTTGCACCTTGGACTCATAGCCAATGCACTTTTACAGGTTACAGTTAGGTTCAATAATGCCCAACACCACTTTTTTGTAATAGATTACACATTCAACTTTCACTTACTTATTCAACTTATAAAAAAAATAAAGGAAACAAGAGAAACATTGATACAACCAGACGTTAACAGAAAGATGGCGAACATCACCCTGATTCACAGATACTCACCATGCAGCTGCACGTTAAAAGAATACAAGGGTTTACAACAAGTCCTCATGAATAATGAGGGCCAGGAGCCTGATTGGGGATTTGAAATCCAAATCCTCTCTAATGCACAACGTATCACACAACGTATCACACACGCACTTCAGCTGATGGTAATAGGAAAATGGAGATGTTTGTTTGCTGAATATGACAGTGGTAATATGCAAATGAAGAGAAACATCTGGTAAATGTCATGTGAACTGATGGAAGCCAGTTCACATATTTTTGTGATAATGATTCATGCCACGCATCTGTTTGTATGTGTGTCCAAGTCCACCTGCGTGTGTTTAAATTGTAGAAATGATACCTAATATCTGATATCAGGTAATGGCTCACTCTGTACACATGGCAAGAATGGAATTAAAAACAGGGTTGTGAAACAAGATTAGACTTTTTTTTCTTTTTTTTTTAAATGTAGAGGCAAGAGGGAGGTCATGTGTAATTCTGGCAATGCTTGTGTTGTGTTTCAGGTACATAAATAACCTCTGTTATTCCAAAAGAAAATCAAGTAGACACAAAGTATAAACTGATCTGCTCCAAAATCATAGCATCTTATATCTATGATACGCAGCTGCATGTTCAAATGCTGCTCTCTCTCTCAGGTAGCATCCCAACTAGGAAAAATGTATCTGAAAGCCCAAGCTTTACATTATAAGACAGATGTGACCCCATGAAAACTTGAGGACCCGAACTGGGTCCTTGAACTTTGTAGTTCTCTTTAGATTTAGTTTATTGTGTTTGACTGTTTCGACTTAAATTGTTATGGATCATGGCTGAGAAAACAGGAGCACTGAGATCATGACCAATACATTTGTCTAATTACCAAACTTAATGTGGTGTAATGTGAGATGTTTGCTCTTTAGAGCACTGATTTTTCCCCCTTGATATAGGATACCCCTAGTTTTATTCTTTGTAAGGCTGTAATTAATACAAATATATATATGCACAAAGGTGACTGATCTGATATAAATATATATCTGATATAAAGTCAAAAACTCATATATTCAGATAACAATGCTATTAAAACTGAAAAATATCAGGAAAACCATTTAATTGAAGGAGATGTAACCATAAATATTAAAATAAATTATATATTGTTTTTGCTCTTAATATAATTGCAATTTCCAAAAACAAATGTTGATTACAAATGTTTACTGGGACACGAATATAGACAGGGCAAAGTCCAATTTGTGTCGAACAGCATATTCTCTAAGCAGCAGTGGCGGCCGGCCCATAGAGGCGCTAGGGGCGCCGCCCCCCCTCTTCCCACATTAAAAATAAAAAAATAAAAAAAATATATATTTAAAAAATATATTTTTTATTTTTATTTTTATTTTTAATAAACAAGGTAAATATTATATAATTGGTATCAGTAAAATGTATAATCTACAATAAAATCTCGTTTAAAATTGTGTTACGATGTCTAAAGTTACTGATAAGTCACATGTTTCCTGCCTGGCCTTGCCCGTGTATCATTACTCCCTCTCGTCTGGGCGCTATGCACAGCGCCCAGACGAGAGTGCAGCAAGTGCAGCAGAAGCCAACTGTTGCTATCTTTAAACTATGCCGCCGAAACATAATTTCAGCCAATCACCGTCGTCAAATCTGATGGTCACAGGGCTCCTACGTGAGCGCCCGGTGCAGTCTGTGAGTTGTTTGGACTCGTATCCAAGGAGACAAAACAGGAAGCTGTCATACACTCTGGAAGCTACCATTAGCAGCTAATGAAAACTCAGTTTTTGACATAAAAATTGAATTATGGATCATCAATCATTTTTCAAAGTGACAGACACATTGGATTAACCTTCAGCTGCGTTTTTCTCGTTTTTGATCAGAATTGTTATTCTGCAAAAGGTGAGCATATCTCCGTGTTTTGCTACCTAAAGCTACGTCGTGTGATGTCTGTATTTGCTTCCCCTGTCGCGAGTTCTGATCACTCAGTGATGATACTTATATTTCTAGAATCTGTGGAATCTCAGCTTGTTAGCACAGTTTATGCTGTAGAAACTATGTCCAGGACAAGGTGTTTGGAAGTTTTGGAAGATTCATAGCTAACCACACGGAAGTTATGGAAGTGATCAATCTTCTCATATTTTTAAGCCTCAAATTGTCCTTCCCCCCCCCTCTAACATCACCAGAAGTCATAATTTAGGGGGTCTTTTCTCAAAAAAATGCCCCCTAGTATTGTTTGATCACCATTTCCACAGCCCCACCTAAAATATTTTCCACCAGCCGCCACTGCTAAGCAGATTAGTGATCCTTAAAATAACAGACATGCTGAAAAACAACTTGGATGCGTTTAGCTTTCTTTTCTTAGAGTCTGTTTTGGCTCAGTTTGGATCTGTTTTCTGAAGACCTCTCAGAATCCTTGGTTACACATTTCTTTCTTTATTGCTGCGCTCTAGGGAAGATCTAGTCGTATACAATCAAATGAGACACAAGGCAGGCAGACACCTTCGAAAGATGCAATAATAAAATGCAGTGTGTAAAAGGTTACATATTATTGATTGGGTGTCATGGTACTAAAGAGACATTGCCCCTTTCATATATCACGCAGTAGATGAAGAGGACAACACGTTGATGACAGGCGACAAATCTCTCACTACAACAAGTACTACAAGCCTCTAAGCAACCATACATCAAGTCTTCTCTCGCAGTCCTGACTCTGACCTGACACATGAGAGACGGGAGCAATGCGTGGAAAACTACAAACACCAGCCTATCATCCGAGTGTGAAGCGTCCTGCAGAACTACGTCCGCAGCCTTGGACCGACCTGCTCATCAAAGACAGAGGGGGAATTACCCTGGCCTGGCGAACACATACACACACAAACACAGACAAACACACACACACATATACAAACACACGTACGCGCACACATTCAGACAAACACAGACACAGGTCTAATGAGTACCAGCTGTGAATGGTTGCGTGATACAGCAAGACAACAATTAATGTGGAGAGGAGGCAGGACATGTTGACCTACTAAACAGAGCGAGCGGGAGAGAAGGGAGGATGAGAGGGAGATGGAAAGATAAGGGAAGGTGAGAGAGATGAGGAAGAGGTAGAGTTTGAAAGGAGAGAAAGAAAGTGCATTAAACAAAGATGTTCACATAGGCATCGACTTGATGAATGAATTACTCCGTACAGTCTCAGCTCTTTAGCAGCTGTAGGTGGAATGTTAGTTAATGTCAGCTTAATCTCTCTTGATAAGCCCCATACTGAAGAGAAAAGCCACTCTAAACAGAATCACCATGTGTTATTCTGAAGATCTTAAACAGCTCAGACAATCCATGTGAACAGGAATACGTCTCTCACAAAGCCTAAAACCAGAGAAATTAAGAGAAACTGGAGGCTGAAAGTTTGTGTGTTTGAACTTAACTTTGCATCCCTTTTTTCACTGAGGTGCTGACAACTCCATAAAATGTTCCCCCAGTACCGAGAAGGCCTGTAAAGTCCGTTTTTCATTATCTGTCAAAGGAGCAACTGTTAGCTTTGTAAGTTGAAGTTTTCTTGACTTAACATGAAATGCAGCAGGTTTGTGGGAATTTGATTTGAGTGTGTTTAACCTCTGTCTGGAAAGTCCAAGTGAAGAAAAGCTACAGTATGCAGTTTACATGTGGGGGTGAAATATTTGGAGCTTACTTAATTTTTCTAAAAAGGAGGAGGTGAAATAAAAGTGCCTCCGCTAGGAAACAGATGAGCAGTATTTTTCTATCCCTTTCACGCTCTATGTTGTAATCATCCCAATGTAACGCTGAGTTAAACTGTTGTGGCATTTCGAGGCCATCCTGCAAACATTGAGATGAGGCAATGAGTAAATATTTGTATACATAAAAGAAGGGACTCGACTCATTTAGGGAAGCTGTCAAGTACAGTAAAAGTTAAATGTGCATGATGCATCCTATTTAAAATGTTAACATTTGACCAAATTCCAAAGATAGCAACTGATGGCAATCCCTAAAAATAGGACAGAGCTTCAGAAAACATTGTGATACCTCCAGCTCTGCTCTGTTGAGTCAACGGATAAAATGACTGCACACATGTGATCACTAGGATGTAACTGTATGAGATTATAATGGTATGAAAACTACCTGTAGAACAGCTGATCAGATAAGAGCTGCTTTCATGATTTATTTCAGCAACAACACAGTTCATTAATGGCACCTAATTAGCTATCAAACTAGTAAAAAATGCCATGTTTTGAAAGGAGACATAAGGCATCGCCCTAAATGACGCAGATGGAAAAGAGAAACCAAGCTGAATGTTAGAATGAGGAAAACTATTGACAAAAATGTACTCTTTCTAAATTAAAGGAGTTGCGAGAGAACACTTCAGTGACATCTGTGTGCGATACTGACAAAGTGTAAATGACTGTTTTCATGGATTCCTTTCACAGGTTTTTGCCACCACAAAACCTTCTGCTACAGAAATGCTATACCCTTTAAATCCAAACCTATTCAAACTCTAGCAGGCCAGTAAAAGCCCTGTTTATCCCTCAATGCACGATCAAAAAACAAAATGTTCTCTTGTTTAAGAGAGCTTCAGTTTTTGACACAACAATCTCATCCTATTAGATTTGTTGAACAGAAACACTAATTACTGATGTATCTTAATATAGCGTTTAACTGCACCTGTCAGCAGGTGTAAACATAGCTGAGAAAAACAACTGCCTAATTGCATTGCAGACTCTGTAAAACAACAAACAAATAATGTAATAATCACCTCCCCACGAACATTTAAAGAGGTGAAGCCAACCACACCACAGACACAGCAGCTGGTCAGAACTGGTTTAAACACACTCTCACACATGTATGATACACACAAGAAGGCAAGCGCATAATTAAATAAACTCTTTGGTACAGTTTCTTACACTCTCCATACACACACTGCACAGATGATCACACTTTTAGATTTGGCCACCCAACACTCATCTAGCTAATAAAGCGTTTGGGTCGCAGCCCAGAGAGGGGCTTGGTTAGAGGGGCCTGGTTTGTTTGGGGCACTGCAGAGTAAACAGAGCTTTAAAAACAATAACAAGTCACTTGTGAAAGGTTCTGAATTTGCAGCAGACCAATAAACTTTGCATTAGCAGGTGACTTTATTAAGACCTTGGGGTAATGTGTGGAGGTGTTGGTTTTTTTGGAGGACAACAGGGATCAAACAGTCCGGTGTCATAAACCCAATGAAGATGACAAACTCACAAGCACGCACAGTTGCATCACTCACATTGACTCTTATTTATAGCTCATCATTTTCATAATAACAGACTTTTTATAGTCGCACATGCACACAAAACCGCACACAGTGAAATGTACATTCTGCATTTAACCTATGCTAGCAGGAGGCAAGCTTTTATAAACACCGCGGTCGGGATGCATTGTTGGGGTCCGGTGCCTTAAGAGCGCAAACTGACACCTTTCAAACGTATCCATCTTGAATCTGGACTTGATCCGTTTGATGTATTAGAAATCTGGTTCCTAAGTCCCTACAAACTGATCTACTGACGCCCTCATTTTCACCAAAATCACACAGTATACTTTATTCTACCTCCTTAAACACTCAAAAGTAGAGTTTTTGTTGCTGTGAGAATGATAATGACGTCTATAGTAGACATGGTCCCTCAATGATTAGCTGTGGTCTTTAGGTAATACAACATAAGAAGACAATTGTGAGAATATGTAAGCTGCTTATGATGAACATACAGTAAGTCCCTTAGTCAGTGTTCAGACGGACAAAAGCTCAAACACAATGTTCTGCTCACAGGTCTCTTCACCTCCCCACAGTCTCCTCAGACTGGGGGGGGGGGTATAATAATGTTCACACTGACAAAGAAAGAACGCACTCTCCATCCAAAGAATGAGCAGGGAAAACAGGAGAGCGCCGCAGCTAGTGAGGTGGAAAAGTATTCCTCACATAAAGAATCAGCACAAAGGGCCAGGAACACTGGAGACTGAAAGATGTAGCCACAAAACTCTGGCTCTTGAAACCACACAAAAAATAAAACCTGATTATCTTTGTAGGATAGAAAAGAAAGAAAAAAAATCTGATCCGACTGTTTTAATGTAAAATTAGAACGTCTGTCTAGAAATATCTGCCGTCTTTTTCCTAATCCGAGAGAGCAGTGCCAATATTAATACACCTCTTAGAGCATGCAATGTTATTTCATCTGGATATTGAGTGTCTGTGTGCCCGAGTGCTTGCGTGTGTGCAAAATTACATCTCAGAATAGCAAAGAATGACCAGAAAAGCCAAGTTTAAAAACCACACACACAATGGAATCTGTGCTATGTTTGTTTTGCTTTGTTTAATTCCAGACCCCCAGTATGAGGGCTGACAGGACGGTGAAACAGAAGCTGAACAAGGGCCAGACAGAGCCAGGAACGAGACCAAAAACTACTTACAGACACCTTCCTAAGACTTCACTGAGCTGCACTTTATCAGTCATATTTGCAACAACATTGATACCATGACTGAGCAGAGCTTTCTGAAACTGAACATCAAACCTGGGCCTGGTCGGCACTACAGTAGTTCATTTAGGGTCTCCTTGTTGTCCCGTTTACTGTAGAAGTGATAACATTTACACAAGAGATTTATTTTTAAAGAGGGATTAAACAAATAGAAACCAGATACACATCTATATCATTTGGATATTTAAAAAAATGTGTGCAAATGTAATTATTTTCTTGAGTAGTGTCATACACTGTGCCAAAACACACGTGTCTGTTGGAGGCCCAACATTGTGGGTGAAAATTGATTCTCAAAGTCTCATTTTAGCCTATACTGTTTTACTGAGAACATATTTTAAACACGTTAGAGAAGATCATTGGACTTGACAAATGCCAAAAGTTGCCATGTGTCAAAAATACAAATCTAATATGGAGAATAGAAGGCTTAAGACTAAACCTTTATTAGGGTAAAAGACCTTAAATAAACCTTCACTGCAGACATATCGACAAGTCATAGCAGGAAAAGCACAGATGTTACTAATAGCATTAACAATGGCGCTTTTCTTTTCAAGTGTCCCAGTAGGCCATGACAGTGAAACAGTTAGCCAGCATGTTCTACAGCAGGACCCTGAAACCGGAGCAGCTTAATGGAATTCAGCCATCATTCATTTCATTATTCACACTTGTGCTTTTTCTCGTGTGACTTGTCAAAAGTGCCTTTTCTCCAGAGAGACATGCTCGGTTAGAGAAATCCACTCGAACACTAAACTCAGACATACTTCACATTATGGAAGCTGAAGACAAACAACTGCAGTTAACTGGACAAAGTTACAATTTGAGGACGATTATTGAATTTAAACTGTATTCATGTGAAGCACTGATTAAAACCATGCCCGATCCAGATGCACAACATTTAAATTAACTACTCTTTATAGCTTTTTTTATGGTCATACCTAACCCCTCAAGTATAACTGTTAGGTTATTATCTGGATTTTATTAAGGCCGCTACATTTATGTTATGTCAGTCTTTGAAGTTTTTCAAATGGAGATAGCTTTGGTCGTCTGCGGTTACAAGCGAATGCAAACAACTTCAATTTAATTTCAGAGAATAATACCGAAAGTTCTCAGGGGGTTTTTTCGTCATGAATAGACCTAGGCAAACAATGTTGATTTTGAACTACATGAACCGTGGCTACTGATGGGAGAGCAGAAATCATCAGTGCTTCTCCACATCCAAACAGACAGGCAGGTAATTTTAGACCCTGGGAGAACAAATTGGCCTGTTTCACCCACTCAGGTCAATCAAGGGAGTGAGGGGGAAGGGAGAAGAGACGGACGGACGGACGGACGGACAGTGAAACCCCTGAACGAGTGAATACAAAGATACAAAGATGAATGTGTTAATGAGAAATGTATACACAATCATTTAAAAACAGTGACATAAAACACAATAAGAAGGATAGGGTACTTGATGTGAAATTAAACCCCCATCCTCCCACCGGTGGTCCATGTTCCCACTGTTGCCTCTCCTGATTTAATTGCCTGGGTAGGAGTGAGATCAGAGCAGCCGTTCAGCACTAGGCTTTTATCAGACTTCAGAAACAACAACAAATAAGAAAATGAAAGAGATGAGAGAGAAAGAAAGATAACAGACGAGTGAGGTAAGAACTCAAAAGCCAGTAAAGCTTGATGAAAAGGCAGATAAAAGCTCACATTAAGAATACAAGGAGGACGAGAAAACGTGAGAGAAATAAAGGGAGGAAAAGGAACAGAAACAGGGAGAGCCGGTGGTCCACTTCCTTCTTTTCAGCTATATTTAATTACCCCAGTAGGAGTAAGTTCAGTAGATCAGTAGATCAGCAGTAGGAGTAGCAGGCCTTCATCAAAGCAGCAGTCACTGCTTATTAGAATATTATTACAGAACAGCAGCAGCCAGCAGTGGGCTGATTACTGACTGGGTCCAATGGGAGGCCTAATTTCACTGGAATGTACGGAGGCTGAAATGGAGAACAGGGATAAACACAGAAATACCATTTATAGACTAGACGTTTTGATATGCTTTTATAAAAAAAAAAAAAAATGGTGTCCACAGGAGCAAGACTAAGAAACCAGAAATGTTTTATCAATATACTGCACAGTGCTTTCTCAAATGGCGTTCATTGATCTCTTGAACATTACATGTTGCTTTTCAAGGTTCTAGTAGAATACCAAGCATTAATATGTAAAATCTTGAATATGTAATTCCTAAGGAAAGTTATTCTGATATTCAAAATAATGTGTTGTTTGAGCTGATGGTTGATTTCATGAATGTTTGTGTAACTTTTTGGGATTCATCCGGCAGATCTTTGAAAGCAGCAGAAGTCATCGTTTGTAAAATGACCACCTTCTTTTGCAACGTATTCATTCAAGTTGTGTATGTTATGACTACAGTTTAAAGCAGGGACAGTATGCATTTTTCGTATTCATGTAAATGCAGCAAACATTTTAGAATAAGAGCCAAAATAAATGCATAGCTTAGAAGATGGGATGGGAAGATAGTTACAGTAGAGAGGGAATATTTTAACATGCCTTTGCCTTTTTTATTTAAACCATCGTGCTTTGGACATTTTGATTCCTTATGCACATTTGTTTTGTTTTTTAATCTGAGGAAGTCAGGGACGTCTTGGAAGAACAAAACGTCTAACTTTTAAGGTGCAGTTAGACATTGGAGCCCAAACACAGGATACAGACCCGATCTAGGAATACCAATTCTGGGATGAAACGCAAGTAGAACAGCATGCTGGGTAATTAGCATTACCAACAGGAATTCAGATCACATCTCCTCCAATCAGGACAGACACTGAACTCAGGTTGATTGGTTGGTTGAGTGCATGAAATTGGGCAAAGCGATGCCTATTATTTATCCTCACATTTGATATGGCTGGTTGATACGGACTCTACCACACAATGCACACGTGCGCACAGACACAACTGAGCACGCATGCCTCTACAACACACACCAACACATTACATCCCTCCAAACTCACGCGCACATGGAAACATACACACACCTAGTGTGGTCCAACCGACGACCACCGTGACTGAATGAGACACAAACACACAAACCACAAGCATCCAGTCGTTCCTGACAGAGAGAATATTCATGTTAAAGTTTGACTTGGTACAATGCATTATGTGTGTGAGCACAGGAGACAGAGAACAAGAACAATTCACTTCTACATATTTAAACTGTGAAATAATGTTTTTCCATTTATCCATGTTTTTCAAGGAATTTAGCCTCATAGGAATTCTGTTCTGTATCTTATAGGAGATCTAAGCAATGTTTGAAATGATTTCTTTTTTTGGTAGCAGACTTTTTGGAAATATGAGGTATTCTCTGAGCAGTTCAGTCAAACAACTGCCTTGCCAAGTTGGATATCTACTATTTTGCAAGTTTGTACTAATATGACTTGGATCATAAGTTTACAGTAAGTCACATTCCTTCCAAAAAAACCCATTGGTATCAGCCAAGGTGGTGTGGAAGATTTTGGGAGAATCATCCCAGTTTAATCCCTGCAAACATAACATCATGAAGCACATACTATACCGAATTGAAAGTAGCACTTTCAAGCAAACTCAATCAAATGTCTGTTTACTTCTCTGCATCCTTTTCTTTCTTTATCTGTTTCAAACAGACAGACACTGCATCAACAAGAGTGTACACCCAATATGAGATGCAGGAGTGCGTATATGTGCATGTATGTATAAAGTACAGACATAGTGAGTCAAGGTTGGCCTAATTGGAGGTTGTTTGTATGTCTGGGAGAACGTGTAAATGATGGAGGTAAGAATCTGAAGAGGAGGGAGGGAGCAGGTGGCCTCCTTCATCTGGACCACAGCTGTAAGCAGCATGACTCACACACTCCTACCTTGACCAAAAAAGACACACACACACACACACACACACACACACACACACACACACACACACACACACACACACACACACACACACACAACACACACACACACACACACACACACACACACACACACACACACACACACACACACACACACACACACACACACACACACACACACACCATCTTGAATCAGACTACAAGGACCTCCATGTCACCCACTGATGCCTGCTTTGATCTTGGAGAAAACACATTCTATGAATAATTTAATTTAAATAATAAAAGTTGGGTTAGTTTTGTTGCAATCGCTCACTATGCAACAAGGAAGTTGTTGAGCATTATCCTAAGTCTCTCACCTTTTATCCATCTTACAGAAAGTTACAATCTCAGCCCCACTTTTCTAAAACAAGGTGATCATTAACCCCCAAGAACTCAGGTGTTGTAAGTTGACATTAAAAAGTACAGAGTATAAAATACTTGATTCTGGTCCACTCTTGTACTAGGTTAAAAAAAAGCTTTACTTTTTCTACTTGTAATTTAGTGTTCTTTACTTAAGCCATGGGCAGCTCTCCTCTTTCTGGGGTATCACTTAGGCTACAGGTTAATTTGCTGTGTGTGTGTGTGTGTGTGTGTGTGTGTGTGTGTGTGTGTGTGTGTGTGTGTGTGTGTGTGTGTGTGTGTGTGTGTGTGTGTGTGTGTGTGTGTGTGTGTGTGTGTGTGTGTGTGTGTGTGTGTGTGTGTGTGTGTGTGTGTGTGTGTGTGTGTGTGTGTGTGTGTGTGTGTGTACACACAAGGAGGGGACAGGGGGCTGCTTGCCCTTCGGGCGTAGTTAAGGTCCTTTGGTGCTCAAGTTTTTTTCCCTCTCATTTCACTTTGATTCCTGGAACAGTTAACATTGTACAGACATGAACACACACACTCACACACACACATCTAGACAGACTGACAACAATTTGGGCAACAGCTCAAACACTGTGTTCAATTAAACCGCTAAGTGACACACTCACATCCCCCCTTCCCCCCTTCTTTCTTCATTCACTGGAAACTATTGTTGCTTTGATTTTAATCAAATTTGGAGCATTGTAAAATCAAGAAAGCATAGGAAATTCTTAATTTCACGGTAAAATAAATTATTCGCTGAAGTTTTATTTGAGCGAATAATTGAGCTGATGATTTGCAAATCTTGCCAAAATCATGAAGATGCATGGATTTCTTTCCCCCATTTGATCATCTTAAATCAAAGTGTCTTAGTACAAAACTGTTCTTATCATTTGGGATGGGCTGAGGCACATTATAGTATTTGTTTGTCAACATGTTCAGCAGTTGTAGGAGCAGCAGAGGCTGACACACAGCTTAGTGAGGACATTAAAGTACTTTGGAACCCTTAGCGTCTGATTGCCGCAATTTGCGTAATTCTCTGAGTCATAACCGGCTTTAATCGTAACACACGGACATGACACAAACAGTATGATAACAGGCTCTGGCGGGTGACACTTCCCTGTTCAGGACATTACTGGGGGAGTAGTGTAGTGGTCATGTTTCTGAGGGGCCTCAGTCTGGGGGGTCAGACTTTGAAACCCACTGGATTGGGGTATTGGTGGGGGAAACATCCGGGTAACCCCCTGCTGTTTGTAGATCATATGTAAGTAAATGCAATGCTTAACCCACATAGTATGTGTTGAGTTGTTATTGTTCTTTCTTTTCTCCCTGTAGACTGTTTCTCTACTTATTTTAAAGTCTTTCTTTTCTACATTCTTCATGGCTTTTTGAGATTCCAAGTCCTGGATTGTGGTTTCCCTTTGCCATGATGGTTATTTGACTGAACTTTGGCATTGCTCATATTCTGAATTCTTAGCATACCCTTTTCGTGGGGGAGCATTGGAGAATGATTTTATTTTCCATTGTTAAACAAAGCCAATGGATGCTTGTTTGTACTTATTGGCAATAAAGCTGTTCAAATATATTGCGTGTTTTCCCTTAACGAGAAAGGGCAATATTTACTTAGGCATTATTATTTGTCTTTTTGATAATTGTGGTAACATCGGCCAATATATAAGGCGTGGAAACCTTCTTCTCAAACATCCCACTGAAATAAATACCTTAAAGTCATACATGCTGAACCTGTTCTGATTTTGATTTCATGAACTGTTCGCTGCTGCATCTTGTTACTGATTGGCCAATGATCCAAAGGAGGACATGTTTACTTATTCAACCAGAAAAACTACAAAACCGATATAAGGCAGATATAGAAAAGAGAGTATGTATGGCAATAAAGCATGTGCATAACAGTATAATATGGACTTGGCAGTCAAACACTCTACCGAAGCCTGGATATGCTCAAGTTATAGACAGCGACATTAAGGAACACAAACAGGCCAGAACAGAAACAGCACCACAAGGAATGCTAAGATGCGGAACAGAGAGTCACTATTCTCCAAATGTCACGCATATTAATCTTGGATAAAAGAGAACGCCGCCACAAACTGTTTGTCTCTTCTTCCTCCTTTAAAGGAAAAAAGATTGCCTCTTCTTACTGCCTGTTCGCAGCCACAGATCGACTCAGTTTGGTTTTGGAGAAGCCATCCTAAATCTGAAGAGCTAAGTTTATGTCATGGGATATTAATCACCACCTCAGCTACAACATACTGGTGCACTGACAACCCCTCATGGAGCCAGAACACTGCCTCACTAGTGAAGGAGTCTCAACGACCAACAAGAGAGAGCTGCGAGTAGGAGAGTCTACTGACCAGTGGCACTACAGTTAGGCTGCGGGAGCTGTTCAGTTGGACAGGAAAGCACTGCAGTGTTCGGTCAAAAGGAACAATAATCTTACAGGTATTCATTTCTTTTACACCATCTTCAGACCTCTTAACAGAAAGATAATCAGAAAAGCTTGCAGCTGCATCAAATAGGACCAAAGGAGCCACCACCACCCCACACCTTTTGGAGACTAAGGCTGTCCGTTGGCCTGAACTTAAAGTAAATGTACACATTTACACGAGTCAGGCTTGTTGGGGACTTGCTGCTGAAAATGGCAGAATATGAATAGCATTATTCACAAGAGATCACAAGAGTCTTACATTATGACTGGTAGATATAACATTGGCATCATTCGTTAAGTTGACACAAAAATGTCCCAAATTGGGATCAATAAAGTACTATCTTATCTTATCTTAAGTGCGCTAAAAAATAGCAAAACTTTAGACGACAACAAAATTCATTCTAGAGTACAAATGTGTGCAACTTGTGGATGGAAACTTGTCTGTTGGCAAAGACGTTTTAAAAGGATGATTTGATGGGTTTTGTATAGTGTTTAAAAGTATATTGAGCTTAGCCCTGCTGCTTCACTGAACTCCCTGAACCCTCCTGGAGAGGAATTCTTTAGCTGATCCTACTGCACCAGAGGTTTTTCCTTTGAGTAAGGTATTATCTGCTACTATGATAGGATGTATGAAGTGTGTGAGCACACTTCATAGCAGCAGAAAGAGATAGCCAGATTGCCAGCTTGTCTGTGCTTTCCTGTAACGTGACCCCAGGACAACATCTTAACATTCAAATGGTTGTTCCAGTAAAAGCATTGCTAAAACTAACATTGTGCAAAGACAAACAAAACAGACTTAACTGGAAAGTAGTGAAGAAATCGTGTGTTTGTGTTTAACTTAATCTCATGGCTAAATGTTGCACTGACCTTTCTTTTGTTAATAGAACTCATAGTTATCCTTATTATTGTTAAAGTGTAAACATCGCTACATCTCCAACACTTTGTTCAAGATAAATAACTCTGTACTGCTGTCCTGGAGACAGACTTAACTCAGGCTTGGTATTAGATAGCAGCAGTCACCTCCGTTCTACTGTTATTTGCTCCTCAGAATAGTAAAGGTAAACTGCATGAAATCAGTGTTACAGACAGTTTTATCAATATTGATATAATCTCAAACTAAACACCAGTGCTGGAATGGAAAGTTCTCCCCTTCAAGCCTCCTGCTATCCCTTGGCTTTTTACTTTTCACTCATCAAAATGAAACTGTGGCACGGCATTGGAAAATGAGACATAAAATAGTTTGCTGTTATTTTAATAATATAGTTTTGCTTAATGTGTGTGAAATAGGCTTTATCAGTTTCCATAATTGTTTATCCACCTGCCTTTACCTCGTCACCTCTTTTTCCATCACACAATGTGTTTTTTCAAACATTCAAGGTTCAAGGCTTTTATTGGTCATAAGAACATAGCTACAGTGTAGTTATGAAGATGAAAATCTTAGGTCACAGGCAGGGCCGGCCCGTAGCACTGGCGTTATAGATGTTCGCCTAGGGCGCCAGATCTGGGGAGACGCTGCGCTGGTAGCTCTGGGAGGGAAACACATTTTTTTTTTTTACCGTTGTTGCTCATCCTAATTTTCTGCCTTGATGTAACAATATTCATAATTAAGTAAATGTAACACCCTTTTCACCCCGGTTACACTTTTCATTTGCCCTGTACGATGGGCGCTGTAAGTGATGAAAATGGGGGATGTTGGCTTATCAGGCGCCCGCAGCTCACAGCCAAAGTGCGAGTGAGCGTGGGAGCGAGCGAGGGAGAGAGAGAAGAGCCGGTACCGGCGCAGTTGTTATTAGAATCTGGTGCTAGCTGCTCTAACGGATATAAGAAGAAGATGTTTCTACAATAATGTGGAGGGAGAGTCCTCTGCAGTCAGACTGAGAGGCTGATAACTACAGCTCAGTGAGGTAATGGACTCTGAGTGTTTAGATAGTTCACTTTAGTCTAAGTTATCTCAGTGGGTCTCAAACGGTTTGGTCACAATTGATGTAAACACAGATTTCCAAGGCACGCCTTTATAATTATTGGGATAAACAGGTTTGAAATCATTTCAATGTATACTATAGGACAGTAAACCAAAAATATCCTTTAAAACTGGAGAGATAAAAAAAAATGCATAAATAAATGTTAACTAGGTAAAATAAGATATGATGAACAACAAAAATTAAATAAGTTACATTTATTTGTTATTGGCTATGGGTTATTGGTTATGTTCACATACTTATTTGATTATTAAAATGTAAACCGATCTTTTTCATATGGGTGTTTTAGAGTTGTACCCCCTAGATCTAGTAGTAATTATGCTCAAAGTGCACCAGATTGAAGCATTTTACTTTAAAATGTTCAAACATTTCTTCCCCCGGACCCCCCTAGAGGATGTGGCGTCCAGCCCCCATTCCATTGTGTATTCCTTGGACACTCTATTGATCTTTATCTTTTCTACTGTACGATTCTCTGGCTGGGGGCGGGGGCTAAAATCTCGCCTAGGGCTGCAAATTGTCTAGAGCCGGCCCTGGTCACAGGCTCCTCCAACAGTGCAACACAATAAAACAGAAATACAGAAAGAAATAGTGCAAGTAAATACAAAAAGAAAAATTGTAAAAAAAAGTGAAATAGTGAAATGAGAGTCTATATACAAGTTATTGAAATATGATATATTAGATAAATAATTTCTAAGTAGCAGCCAGATGAATGTTATTTCAAAGTTCAGGTGTTTTCTCCCCTCCTCTCCCCCCTTTGCCCTTTTCCATCCTTTCCTCTTTTCTCCCCATCTCCATCCAATATATCTCACACCCACCCATCCTTTCCTCCACCACTCTCACAGACCCATCAGTGCTTGTACATCCATTAGTCAGTGTTATCTTCATGTCAACAGTTCCTCTCAAATATTTACAATAGTCCCCAGTGGGGAGACATTCAACTAGGGGTGGGATGATTCACCCTTTGTTAATACAATCACCCCAAAGTAACTCTGTACCACTCAGAAACACATGCACATGAGTAATAGGCACAAGTGTCCAAAAACATGTTTGGTACACAGAACAACTTGACCGTTAAGAGCAACCTTAATAAAGTATATAGACGGAAGAGATCAAGTTTGAAAGGAGCAAACGAGTGAAGGTACCAGTGTGTATCTATCTTTGAACCTACGATAGACACATCTCATTTTAGAGCTGCAACTAATGATTATTTTCATCCTGGATGAATATGTCAATTATCTTGTGGATTAATACACTAAAATGTCAGAAAATGGTTAAGATAAATGTCACTCAGTGTTTCCCAAAGCCTACAATGACTAAGTGTTCTTTCTGTCTTCATCTCAACTAGAGGAGGATCAAAGAAACCAGAACATATTTATATAGAGGAATCAGAAATGGTGACTTTTTATAATCTTTACTCAAAATCATAAATTAAGTCAGATATCAAAAAGAGTAGGTCTAGGTTGATCAGTTATCATTGCCGTCAATTATTACACCTGGGCAGCCCTCCAAAGTGGAAACAGTGTGTGAAACACTGCCATAAACTCAGTGGATGCGATATAAGTCAGGCAGCCCAAGTAGATGAAGCAATGAAACAAAAACTAAACAAACACTTTCAAATATATACGAGCTACCAGCAGTGGCAGATAGGCCACCCTAGGTTAACCACAGATATGTTGCAATACACAGTGTACATACAAATATACATATGTCACTCACACAAACTTAAGCTTGCTTACACACACACATTGAAAAGCAATAAAAAGCAGAGAAAAGATACATTCAGAGTGAGTCAGCAGTAGACGGATAAACAAGATGTGAGAGTCAGCGAGTTTATTTGACATTTCTCTCTCCTCTTTGGCTCTCATGGCCCATCTTTAACTGGGACCTCCTGCTGTATTTGTTTTATAGTCCGGACACCGTAGGACTGTTCAGAGAAACACAAACTCACTGACAGACACACACATGTATGCATCAGATACACACATTGTACACACAAAAAACAGACATTGCTTAAGCGAAGGAGGAAATGTAGTAAGACGTTAGTGAAACACTCAAGCATTTCTTCATGGAGTTTCTTGCGAAAGTTCTGTCCATTTATTGTAAGAGCTAAGATATTAAATCAGCAGTAAGCTAGCACTTGAACTTCAAGGACTTCAATCTATAAATTCTGTCTTGTTAAACTGTTCTGGATCTAGAGAAAAGCATGTTATCAGAAGCATGGACAATCCTCTTTTTTTCACAACCCAAATGACTGCTTTGGCTGTGAACTTCTTTAAGAATTCCCTAGGACATGGAACATACTGTAGGTGTAGGTAGGTAAGACAAAAAGAAAGTGCTCTCATGATAATAAGTTTGAAGAAATATTATTATTATTATATAATATAATGTGGAAGGCAAAATTAGTGTAGAGCTGCAGTTAGGGGCGCACACAGTTTTGGGGACTAAATATGTTGTCTTGTGTTTATTTTCCTATTTGACGAAACAATAGGGATGTTATAATAGTAGAATGCCATACTGTAGGTGAGCGGTATAAAACTGGTTGCGATGAGTATCATTTTTTTAGCCCCTTCGTCCCTTAGCAAAATGTCTAACAGAAAAATAAAATACATTGATGATAGGTTGGTGGAAAATAAGATCAACTGCTCCATTCTTTGTTTTATATTTTATATTTTATGTATGCACCACGACATCAAGTCAAATTCCTCGTATGTGTGAACCTACCTGGCAATAAACCCGTTTCTGATTCTTTTGACGTTTTATTACGTGCAATAAAAGGACACAGAAAAGAACATAAACAGATGAAGACAGATGAAAGTAAAAAGGCTGCATTTCATATTACGGTCATCATGAAGTCATCAGTTTTGTTGATGATGATGATGATGATGATGCACCTTCCTGGGTAGTCTTTCAGCCAATGCTGCACTGCTAGTTAACCTTATACCTCAAAGGACTACAGAGTAATCAAGGAACACCCACACATCAGCGTAGGTCCACCCAAACACACACACCCACCCACCCCCCCCCACACACACTCTCCTGGCCTGATGATGAGCTGGCACATGGAGCGATCCATGTGCACGTCTGGGTGTGAGGGGTAACGTTTCAAAACACACTGCCAATTCTGCTCAGAAACAAAGATGAGGCTCACACACATCTGCACTAGGGGAATAAAAACCACATCAAATTCCAGGTGTGTGGAACATTTGGGATGAACATCCTGAACTGATGTGAGCAGATGATGGAAACAATATTTGGAAGCAAACGATAAACATTGGTCTTGCCTATTAGCAATTAGTCTTTATTAATAGTCCTAATCGCTGAATGCATTTGGAGTTTGGAAATATTGACACATGCATGTGAGGGCATTATGAAAAATAACTTATCTATCTCAAAAAAGAAATGCCACGGCTCAGGTTGGCTCCGTCAGACTTCATATGTTACACTACATCAATTCTATGATCACACACACTGTTTGATATCATATTTCTGTTTGTTTCACAAGTTCAGAAACCGTCTCTCAAAAATATTTTCATGCCTATCTTGTTTCAAGCTTTGGAAGAGACTTGCACATTTTGCAATAACTAGAATAAACTTTCCAAAATCGTAGTACAAACACATGTCGATTTTGTTTATACACTCATCACCTTCTGCTCAAGCCATCAGAAGGGTCTGATACTGAATGAATTTAAAAAGCCATACATCTATTCTCAGCCTCAACATCAGCCTGTCCTGTGACAAAGTGCATTTCCTGTGTTTACATACTTTTTCTACTCACTTTCTATGTATTTGCATCTGCATTGTGGGTGGTTTGCATGCAGACTGTGTTGAATGCAAGCTTGACCGCTGATTCATCTGCTCTGGAGGATCCAATAACCATTTTTGCTGAATCTGATTTGTGTCTATTTGGACGCTCTTATTCAGCTCGGAACGCCCTGAACTCGAGCCGAGGGCGTCCAAAACAATTAATAATTTGAGAGAATATCGAGAGTTTTTATCGCTTGAAATGACGAAAAGGAAAAAGGACAAGGACATCCCTCTGTTGGAGGGGCAAAGGAGTCTGGTGGGATTCTTTTCGCCGCCAGCAAAGCGCGTTCCTGTGACGAAAAAAACAAAACGCCGCCCTGTCGGCAGGGAGATGTAAAGAGATAGTATAAGGAATGGCGCAATTCAAAATTGTGTGTGTGTGTGCATATGTAAAGAGATAGTATCTATAGGGGACGGCTCAATTCAAAATTTAAGTCACGTGACACGACGTGACGTCACCCCCCCCGCTCTCGGGGTGGACGCCCTCTCAGCCCTGGTCTGGCGGAAACACTGAGTGGAACTGTAGCTCTGGTCTCAAGAATTGATGGTGGTCTCTGGGTTGAGAACATCACCAGGAAAGACACTGGAGAGAATTCCAGGATTTAGAGCATATTTGATCTCCAGACAAACCACACTCAGAATCAGAGTCAAATGCACACTCATCGTGAAAGAACAATATTCCGACTTTGGGCGCGACTTCAAAAGGCTGGAGAGTATTACATTCACATGTTTCAGTGTGGTTTTCTCCTCATGCACCAAAATCCCATTGTAAGTGATTACTAATGTCAGTAGGATGCATCCACTGGGGGGCCATGAATGTCTGTACACATGATGCTAATCTGTACAATGGTTATGTCAGTTTGTACAAAAGTGATGGAATAATCAACATTACGATCCCAAGAGCCAGAAGTCAATCTGGACACGGACAAACCAAATGTGACATTCCTTAACCATGTTTTTTGTTAGAAGGGGAAAACAAAGTCATTAAAACACTCCATCGTGCTTTGGGTTCAATGCGTCTCAAGCCCCCTCATAACTCAGGTATGGCGTACATGGTGTTCTTGGTCCACAATCAAAGTAAGTACTACAAGCCCCTCAAACAGACACACTATCCATTTTTTCTATGAACCTGCTGAACTGAATCAAAGTTGTACTTGCTATTAAGCAGGCAGTGGCAGTTTTTTTTAAATCATGACCTCCAAACTTCCCCTGCAACAGCTGAGTAACATCTCACACTGACGCTGTATCCACAGCTACATACTTGCATGCACGAACACACACAGGCAGGCAGGTCAGAGACTCTTATTAATAATTCCTATTCTGGTGTGTTCTCTTGGCAGACTGAGCAGTGCTGCTGCAGTGTGTAGCCTGTCTGCACAAACACATCAGAGCTTAACAAAATAACATCTTTGGCCTAAATAAAGTTTTCATCCTAAATGGTGACTCATCGGTCTGTCACGCTAATGAGGGCTTCCCTTTCTTCTATCTCATTTCCCCCCACTGTTTATTACTGTATGCTGCTTTTTAAGAGTGTTGCAAGAGCAACATAGTCGCCTGATCGCAATTATTTTTGCATAAAAGTTGAATTCAATAATCAAGGTCATTTAAAGCCAATGATACAAATGTGGAGACAAAACATTTTTAAACTGGGTTCCTATTCATCCACCATAATAAGCCAGAGCACAAGGTTCTAATGTCAGAAAAAAACCATTGAAAAAGATCTTGATTATCTTCCTCTTACTGCTGCTGGACTTCGGTTTGAGCTTTTATGAGACCATATTTGTTGCTTACAAAGCAAGATGATTTGAGAATTGCCGATAGAAGGTCTCCTAATCTATGGTGGAGAGTCCCCTCCTCCTGTTAAGAGTAAGGTCTACTCAACAGTTTTAGAACAAGCTCTGACTTTAATAACAGAGACTGCCGGGTCACATCCTCTCCCCTATTTAAATTGATTCATTGGTCCAAAGTGACAAACAAATGAGGTGCAATCCAAGCCACAGTCAAACTACTTTCAGCCTTCAAACAAATGGATCCATTACTCTAACCGGAGTGCTTGGAATGTATTTTGTCTGACCAATTACAAAGGAACATAGACATTTTTGAACACAGCGCTGTTTAAAGTCTGAACACCCTGTAAGGCTCTGTAATACGCTCATACAGCATTGAGCAGGGACACAGAACATGTGGAGAAGGCAAGAGTGGGTTTGAGTGAAAACATCACAACACATCTGGCAGAGTTTGTATTTGCCATCAAAATGATTTGATGTAGAGGAGCAGAAATTGTAAAAATGAAAAAAATAAGCATTTTGTTATGATTGATCAACTTCTATAACAATCAAAGAGGCAGACTGCTTGTATTCCTTACCAGGCACATACATCAATACTGAAACATCTGCATGGTACGGGATCTCTCCTGTGTGAGTGATTGATTTAGGATTTGTTTCTCTTCTGGCACTGCTGTTGTTTTTCTCTGCCTGTAATCTGTTCAATGTGTCAAAGTCTGTCATATTATTCAAGACTGTTAACGGCTCTGCGTCATAACGGTCTGGAGTGTGAACATTAATGGGGAAGGGGGAGGGGGGAATCTTAATAAGTCTATCCATCGGAACCTGACCTCAATGTGTCTTTATGGTTTCCAACACAAGGTTGAAGTTAACCTCCCTTTGCTTTGCTTTGTTTTTGCTGCCTGTAACTACAACTCACATGGAAATATGCTGTACAATATACTGCCATGGAGCCAATATATCATCTCCAAAAACTGTATGTACTGTATGGTGAGGAGCACATAGTGGAATATTTGCTGTCAACACTTTTTTATATTTTCAAATTAACACAATAAATCCCAGATTGATAGAATGGAAACAAAAAGACAATAAGATCAATAGAAGACATTTTTTTTTTAATCGTTTATTTGAACCGGGACAGTGCACATTAATGAACATTTTAAACAAAATAATGCTTTTAAATGTAAAATAGCCGGATTTTAGCTTTGAGCTAGTTTCCATCCGTAGTAGTAGTAGTAGTAGTATCTTAGCGTACAAGCAAATATTAAATTAACACGGTTATCAGTGTAAGTAAGGAAACAAACAGCATTTCACTCAATTATTTTCAACCTTACTTATTGACTTTTAACGTTTTGTTTTGGAAGTGTCCATGGTTTGCAAAGCACAATAAGAGCAGAAGGGTCTCACGCAGGGCATACGCAGGAATCATCACGGGTGATTAACATTGCGCAGGAGCAAAATTACCATTTTAAAATCTTGTGGCTCAACAACACTAGACGCTGCTGTTGCATGTTATTGGTTGCCCTGTTTCTTTTCAGTTTTAGATACAAAAGTCAGATATCAGTCCAAAATATCAGCGTGACAACACATCCGTCTAACAAACAGGTTTCATCAGATACTCTCAGATGATCAAACACTCTCTGAGACCCGCTGGTCACTGAATGTGCCACCATACAGCTGGGGAGCGTTCAAAGGCTCTCAGGTAGGTAGGCAGGTGAGGCATGCAGGCTGCGGCTGGACGCTCTCATCCAAATTCCCCCAAACAGACACACAGCCTCACACAAGTGGCACATTCCTTGTATGACATAGTGCCCAAATAAGGGGCTCAGGTGTTTCTCCCTTTGTAGTTTCACAAACACTAAGAAGGAGACAGAAAGTGAGTGAGACAGAAAGAGAAAGCGAGGAGAGGGATGTGAGGAGTTTTCTTTTTCCTGCCCCGTCTGTGAAACCATATCCCTCTTTCATTGTGTCAGTAGCCCTTTTGTGTACGTTGCTGATGAGGCCCCCTTGACACTGAAGAGGTTATGCAGCCGATACCCGACTCCCATTGAAGACACTTTTCTCTCAAACACATGGACACACATACATGCACGCATCCCTCTTTTCTTCAGTTTTCTTACACACAAGCCTCTGTCTCTCAGTTTCTTCCTTTCTTCTTTGTTCCCTCAGTCTTTTAATCACTTCTCTGCCATCCTAACACAGATACACAGGTCACACCACAAAAAGATACCACAGGAAAAGTGTTGGAAAACACTTACATCACCGCTGAGAGGGGGAAAGGGAGGGAGAGAAGAGTGGGAGTGTGGTGGGAGATATATCTTTTCTCTTCTACACATCTGCTACCATCTGCATGTCCTTTTCTCTGGTTGCTGCCTCTTGTTTTCATTATTCCTTCTCTTCACCCTTGAGTGATATCGTGGTATTGACAGACCTATAGCTTCTTTTCAGTCGCCTTGATTGGAGCATATTTCAGTCGTTAATGAAAATGAGTAAACTTTCATCACCTTGAGACGTAAACTCGCTAACCATCCCCACTACTAGGGATGGGTATCGTTAAGGTTTTAACGGTACTACTACTTTTATCGATACCGCTTATCGGTCCGGTCTTTTAACGGTACTTTTATCGGTTCTTTTGGAGAGAAAAATGAGGTAAACTAACTATATGTTGTATGTCAGGGACTACGGATGGAAATTAGCTCAAAGTTCAAATCCGGCATATTTACACTTGAAGCATTATTTGTGTAAAGTGTTCATTAATGTGCATTGTCCCTATTCAAATAAACGATTAAATGAAAAATGAAAATAAACAAATTGTGAACAAAACTAACATTGCTTTTTATTTAAATTAAATACATAATATTTCACATCAAAAGAAACAACAACGTTTTAACAAATGGTATTAAATAATGTGATGACTAGGGATGGGTATCGTTAAGGTTTTAACGGTACTACTACTTTTATCGATACCGCTTATCGGTCCGGTCTTTTAACGGTACTCTTATCGGTTCTTTTGGAGAAAAATATGAGGTAAACTAACTATATGTTGTATGTCAGGGACTACGGATGGAAATGAGCTCAAAGCTAAAATCCGGCATATTTACACTTGAAGCATTATTTGTCTAAAGTGTTCATTAATGTGCATTGTCCCTATTCAAATAAACAATTAAATGAAAATTAACAAATTGTGAACAAAACTAACATTGCTTTTTATTTAAATGAAATACATAATATTTCACATCAACAGAAACAACAACGTTTTAACAAATCATATTAAATAATCTGATGACAGAATTGTAAACAGAATGGCTGAAACTTTAACAAACTAAATAACTCAGTTCCCTCTAATCATTAACCCATGTTTGAATCATTGAGTTCGCTCCGTGTGTTGCTGCTAGCATACATAATATACCTGACGTGGAAACGTTACTCGTGGATGGGGCTACAGAGCTACTAGAGAGACAGTCGAACCCGGTGCATTTCTCCATCTGAACGTGGTGCACTTTTGCAAGATGTTTAGACAAATTGCTCGTGTTACCGCCCTGACATGCTAAACTCTTATTGCACTTTAGGCAACGAGCGAGACGGGTAAAGTTTAACCACACCTCGGAGCACGTTCTTTCCGCCATCTCCTCCGTGTGTGTGTGTGTTGCTGCATGTAGCAGCTGCTTGTGTGTAAACTGCCCCGCCCCCTCGCACACAGACGGGGGAGAGAGATCTCTCGCCTGGATTGGAGAGATCGAAAATACTAAAAATGACGCATTTTGCAGTCTTTTTGCATGTTAGAAACGGAGTTGGCGACACTAAAACTGCAATATAATGTTTGCGTAGCAATAATACACATGACATATATTTTACATGTCTCCAGTACCGATAAAAAGACCGATAACGTCAAAGCTTAACGGTACCACGGTCTTTAATAATTCAGCCCCGGGGCCCGTTTAATACCGGGGCTCGGTACCCATCCCTACCCACTACTCAGGACACCATACTAGGTCAGATTTATTAAGCTCCACTCCAGACTCCTGGTGGTTTTTCCTGTGACTCACAGAAAGTGCTGGAGTTCCCCTTGGATAAAACACACCTCAGATGATGGACCGAAGTGGCCACCATGTCCAAACATACACTGGGTGTGTTTAAGTGCGCTGGGGTAGGTATGAAACAAAGGGAAGTAATATGTGTGTCTGTTTGAACTACAATTAATGCTTCACTGTTGAATACTTCAATCATTCCAGTTTACAATCATGTCGGTCCATAATGGAATTTCTTCATAATTTCATCCGATTAGACATCTGTTTAAAGTTGTACTTATTAGCAAATACATTTTTGAATTATGGCCCAATATGTACCAAATAAGAAATAATCCCTTAAGGTGTGCCTAACATATTGCAATAACAAGATTGAAAGAAAAAATAATCAGTAAAAGCATGATGACAACTCTTTACTCTATGTGATTGTGCGTGACATTGCACATTTTAGAACACAATACAACATTACCACTGATTTTCTCTTGGCTTAAATAACAGCGGATCTTCTCTCAACGCTCTCTGTCGCTCATCCACATATTTTAACTAGTGGTATAATAGATCATTTGTTCAACTCAAAATATTTAATCTCCATCTTTCATGATTTAGGGAGCAGCCAGACGCAGAAACATTATCATAATTCATTGTTGAGGTTCTACTGTATGTTTCATTTTAATCAACCCATTAAAAAGAATGCCCAAAAAAAACTTTTTTATAGGGTGCATTGTCCTGAACCGCCCTGCCGCAAATATAAAAGCATTCCATATACTAAATCTGTAGGCTTAGACTTAATCCACAGCCGGCAAAACACAGGTCCATAAAAGGCTTGAAAGTAAACATCAAATGAACCTTCTCAATTTAAAGTGATTGAGGTCATTTCTGGACAACTCCACAAGACACTTGTATCTAAACTGACAAAAAACTAGAGAGAATAGCTTACAGTGCAATACAGAGCCTCCTGTTGATAGAACAGCCACTGACAGCTGGAACGGCGTCTATGAGCGCCTGTGTAAACAGATACATCTTAAATACAGTGTACGATTGTGCGGGGACTTGGCATCAGATCATCCAGGATCAATAAACATTCAAACAGACCAATGACATGGACTGTTTCATAAATTAACAAAATAGACCAGATGGACAACTAAAGCAATTACTAATGATATCTTTCTCTCTTTACACCCAGAGAAGCTGTTCTAGGTCACAAACTACATCCCTACATGATCCATTTTACAACCAAACTGGCCACGGTTCAGTCAGTCGGTTTGAATGCAGTCTCAGGCATCCCATATGCCTGTGAATGATTTAAACCTTAATTCTATAATACAAAAAGAAAGTATGTTTTCTCCCATGAAACAACACAAACAAAGCAGTTGGACAAATATTAAAAACACATTTAGCATGGAATACATCCTTGTTGAACCACAAATACTTCTGGTTTACATATATTCATCTTGTGTCAGCTAACAGGGCACCTACAGTGCATACCTTACACAAAACTCTGGCTGTCAACATACGTTTACAAGTACTCTGTGTGTGCAGTGCACATAACAAACACATTTATACGCAGCGATGAAAGCAACGCGTAACAAAATGTCTCCCATCTGCCAGTTATTTTTAGTTTGAAAGTCAGTAAATGGAGGCATGGGAAAATGTGTAAAATGTTTGCTCTCAGAACGAACATAATATTATGAAAACTAAAAATAAATATCCTACCACAGTTGCATAGCAGACATATTTCCAAGGATTTCCATCCCAGTGTTTGTGTCTGACGGCCACAGTGAGGCTACATCAGCTTCAGAGGCTTTGAGTGCGATTTCCCTTCATTTGCATATAGGCTGGGTTTCCTAACCATTCAGCGTAAATACAATTTGTTTCCTTTTGCATTTCTTTTTGCCCCTACAACTCTCGCCTAGCCACAAGAAAATAACAAACTGATGCCAAGTGGTCTTGGAAGATGTTTCAATAAACATTTTGTTTCTCTGAACTTTATGATGCCTCTGCTTTAATGACACATATGCACAAACATACAGATGCTGAGATACACACACAGAGAAACCACTCTAAAAAGATTCCCGCCTTACTTCAGAGAATATCACATCCACACACACTTCTTACCACTATATTAACCACCCCTTGCCTCTTTTCACCCCCGCCCTTATTCCCCTCTTTTCCCATCCTTCCATCCCGACCTTTCGTCAATTAACAACCAGAGGTTGCGAAGCAGCTGGACAATAAAAGCAGCTTAAAAGGACACACTCCCACGATGTTTACGTTAGCCAGCCTTGAGCAGTAATGAAATTGAACAGTAAAGAGGGCAGTTGTGTTGCTCACTGGCCAGGTTAGTGCGTCTACATTTATCTCTGGCTGTCACAGTCCAAACGATGTGAGGACAGTCAGGGGCAAACGCTGTGTATGTTTGTGTGTGTCTATGGGACCGTGTATTCTGGAGAGGCCTGGGTCCGGGGGCTTTTAAGACCCCGTTCAATAACACAGTCTCTCCAAACAAGCTGTTAGGAGGATCAGATTAGACATTAAGGGAGGGAACTTGCTCTAGATGAAGGATGAAAGAGTTACTGCTTGTTGAGAGGTTCACTATTCATAACGGAGACTGATGCTACACCATCACTCTACCTGTAGATCTAAAAAGATTAGTGCTGCAGTAGTATGAGGAAGATGGATCTCAAATGTAATAGTTTATAACTTTTAGTCAAGGTTGATGGTGGTTAATAAAAACAAACAGAAAAACATATTATTAAAGAAAGGCGGCTTTCTTTTCCAAGCTTGTGGGGCAAAAACTAATTATCTGAATTATTACTACTTTATGTTTACCTTACTTTAATAAAAAGGGTTTTCTCCACTTAGGATGCAGACTTATTTAAGGTCAAATGTTTTTTTAAGTGACATCCCAATGTCTTTTTCATTATGAAAAGCTGGAGGTGCTACAAGAATACTGTGAAATTATCAAAACAATGAATCTAGAGTGGAATATATCCCATATTCAGGAAAAGTACTTTTGACAAGCAATTGCTGCAATTACTTTTTTTCAGGATTTTACATCTACTGTCAATGTAAGCGGTGGTTATCGTTTAAAGCCAGCAGTTTTACCAGTGATTGGTTCTTAATTTCCTCAGGTCTGGTAAGTCAAAGTATGAAACTGCATTACTTGACCTAATGCCTTTGTAATAATTGGACACAATTAGTTTTGTTCATACTGTATGTCTGTTGAGCACAACAAGCAACAACGAAGTTTGATAAGACTTCGCAGTGAGGTCACGAGATTCCATGAATTGGGACCCAAGTTAACAACTATTAATAGCATCAACTGTGGTGAGTGAAGGGTGTATACGTCCATGTTGCATGTCAGCTGAGTAGCAAGTACAGCATGTAGTTCAAGTTCAGACTGACAAATGGTAGAAAGACATGTTAAACAGATGTCGATGCTGCTATAAAGGCTTGTGGAGCGGTTTCATCCCGTAGCACAGCCACATCCTCTGGCTTGATTTTGACAGACACAGACAGACAATTCATCTGTGGTAGGGGGGCGAGCTACAAATCTCTCCAATCACACATAGTTTCATCTGCAAGCCTTTCATCGGGGATTACTTCATGTACACACGGCTATGGGCCTTCTCCCTAGAGTCTGTGGGTTTTGAGCTGCAGATAGTTTTGAGGGCTGCAGGGTCTGAGGTTGGCGCTCATCACACGATCAAACACACTGCAGAAAGACTTGTGCCAGTATGTGTAACATTGATTTAGAATGTATTTCTTCAATCCAACAGTGCTAAAGACAGCATGGTTTATATAGTGATGAGTGAAGAAAGAAAGATGAACTGTTGCTGTATAGCATTAAACCCCATTTGCCAAGTGCAGTTTCAGGAATTTACGAGTAAATGTAGTGCAGTAGCTACACTTTAATTTGAGTTCATTTGGTGTCAGCTATGACCTTAACACTAAGAAAGAGCAAGTACTGCAAAGTATGGGGGATGCTGAACTATGTGCGGCTCATTTCCAAACACAGCACCTCAAGACATTGAAAATAGATGGAAAGATTTATTATCCCCAACAATCCACCTGTTATGCAGCCTCAGGCTTAGACAAAGCTCTACATTGTGAACCATTGGCTGACAATCTTCCATAAAACAGTAAACGAAAAACAGATTATCAATGTTGCAGTTGAGTGAAGCAGCAGCAATAGGTCGACATAAAAATAATAACAAAGCAAGCTGGCAGATACACATTATTCTTAAGTAAAACATTTCACCAATGCTAATGTTTATAATGTAGGTATTCAGTGTGTGGACAAAATATATTTTTAAAGTACATAACATGAACCTCATAACCGCCAAAGTAAATTATTTCAAGGCCAGCCAATTAAGCACCATAGACTCCTGAAGACAACTATTTCCATGCACACAAACAAAAACGGACCAGTACACTTGCAATTAATTCACAACAACAGCATTAGCAGCAGGAAGAAGGAAAGAAAGGAAGAAACTACATTTGGTACTTAGCTAGTTGAAGTGAAGCAGGATCCTCTCAGTCCTTCCAGAGGCCAAGCGGCAGTCCCGAGTTAGCAAACACCTGACGGGAAACTTCCTTTGCACTTGAAGTGGCGTCCAAATGAAGGCTCCTTCCTGACACCAAACTTCCACTTTGTTTGGGTAATGACATAATAAATCCGTAAAGCGTAAAACAACTGAACGAGCGTTTTTTTTTTAATGCGACATTGCAAAGTTTTACAGAGGAATAATTTGCTTGCAATTTAGCAGCACTGCTAACGTGTGGGCGGGGCCATGGCGCTTTACATTTTTTATCATTTGCAACAGGTGAGTCCGGTGCATGTGGTTCATAAAACATGTGTTGTATTCTATGGTAAAACATCACACCGCTTACGTTTAAGAGCTTTTTCACATACAAAACGCTATCAGTTTATAAAAGGAGGAATTGTTCCAAATTGAACTTCATAGGCCTTTATACAAGATAAATAGCCCATCAACTACCATACCTTCATAAAGTAAGACAATCTGAACACTTTGAATACATATTTTCTTCTCACACATGCATGCTTACTGACCTTATCACATGAAATCAACATACTAACCCTCATGATCAAAATTATAAATTACCCTCCATGTCAAATTGCATGCAAAGCCAGGCAAAACAAACTTTTCCTCTTTTTTTGTTTACAGGAAGACAGACTATTTCTGTAGGGAGAAGATATACAGGTTTATTGTGTGACTAGACCATGCTGGCCATCTTTCAGCACCCTGAGTAAATGCTGGTGGTGTGACAATAGACCAGCTTGATCCGAGGAGGCTGTCACCTCAGTGCTTATCAGGCTGTGGATCTTCATGCTCTCACACATACACACCAATAAGACACACATGACCTTTGTCATCACCTGAGAACCTCCACATGCTTATGTCATTAGAAATAAATACCTTCAAGAAGTAAATCTTCTGAATTTAGATGAAGCAAAACACATTCAAAAGGATAAAAAATCCAACTAAATATTAATATCTCAACCCATACTCTTGTAACTATCGCTGGATCTTGCCTCAGCTGTGGGAGTGACAGTTCTCTTTAGATCTCCTCCAGCCTGAGAGCAGATAACAGCCTGTCTGAGTGCTACTTGTTACAGGATGAAGCCACCCTCATCTCACACACATGCAATCCCCATCTTCACAAATGTATCTTCAGTGTAATCTACTCCATCTCTGTAGGCAGCACTCCCCTTCTAAAGTACCTCCAGCTCACTCTCTGCTGATGAATAGCAATCAAGTGCCGCTTGTAGGTGAAAATGTCACTTAAACCGTTATTTACATTTCAGTCATTATCACAACCCTCATGACGGGCTCATGCGATCCCAGTCTGTTGCACTTTGAGGTTTCAGGGGTGGCTTTCCGAACCAGGGAATCATTTTTCCTTGCTTTCCCTCATCGAGACACAGCTATTGTGCTCATTTTCCTTTTTGAAAAAGAGGGGATCATTGCATGACACCTGTGGAAGGACAGCAAACCACTTCCATGCTGTGTCTCAACAGCTTATTCCAACTTATTTTAAGTAAAAGTTTAAGAATATTTCTGAAAGAATGTGCCATCTTGAGCTCTTCAGCACTTAATTTCCATGTATGTGTGATACAAAATTGGAAACAGCAACATGGCAATCCAACAGGTTCACCCTGAAACATTTACAGTAATTTACCTTTATCCTATATTTTCCTTTTCCTTTCAAAATGTTCAATATAGTTATTTTTCTTTCTGATACACCTGGAACTTGTTTTCCCCCCCGGTCAGTAGCTTCAGCTGGCCTTAAAACTAAACCCTAAACTTCTTATGCATATAGTGTTTACATTATTTGGTGTGCCCTGTGTAAATCAGCACTCCACAGGTGAAGTATGTGTGCAAGTTCAAGTACAAGTCCTTCCTCTCATGATCCTTCACCCAGGTAATTGCTGCAAATATTTGCGTTTTGAACCCCGCGGTGCCAAATTGGGCAGGTAGCATTACCATCAAAGCTGTGGTAGACCTAAGGGAAAACGTAGAGATCAACTTGTTTATTATTTAACAGAATCAAGTCAACAGAGTTTCCTTAACAGTCGTGAACAAAATGACACCCTCAGGCAACATCTAGTGTAAATACAGGTTTATTAGGGATGAAAATGTTCCATGACGAACAGGAGGATAAACATTCACAGTACATTTCATCTCTACAACACTGTGCACTGAAACATTGTACAACTTCAAAACCCCATTGTTGCTCCGCACAAATTTGGTGCTTCTATACAAAAATACTTTCCATAAGAAGCCGAAAATATATATGAGGGGTATTACAGGGCACATTGGCAAAAATATTAATATTCGCCGTCTCCCTTGATCTGATCAAAACCTCAAACATGGCAACAAGCTACAAATATTAAGCAACAAGCTTAGCCTAAATTTCCCTAAAGACTGCACTTGTGTAAATTGAAGCATAATAACCCCTCATGAGCAGAAATGACATCAGCAGCTTTACACTTGCATCACATACGGTAAACTAGCCAGCGGCAAACGGAGGTCTGATGGTTGAAAATGTGATGGAAACACAAAAACGGAAGGCAATTGGTCAGGTTTAGGAAAAATGTGAGTTGACTGGTTGAATTAAGGTGTGGTAGATGGAAATAATGTCAGAAATCCTGTGGTGGATTCAGTTCAAGTTGATTGGTCAGATGATGGTCCTCTGGGTATTTATTGGCCATTTTACGGAGAGGTAGGATAGTTGTCATAGTAAATGTATCAGGTCCCAAGGTTACACTACAACAACTCTCTTCTTACAGTACGTAAATAGATTTAAATAGTATCGAAGACTGCAGGCCTGTCATAAGACCATATTGTTCCTCAAACCTTGTAACAGGAAACCCTCTTACTAATTAATCTACTGTATCATGACCATCAAAACTGTGAACAAGTATAAGTAATGGAAAAGGATGGGAGCAATCCAACTTAGTTAAAAGTAAAAGTTGATAGACTATTGTTAACTTGATGGACTACGTTGTTGGTGTTTTTAGTTAGCTAGGTATCGAGTGAGAGCTACTGTCATTTTGTCAGCGATCTTTCAAGAATTACTAAAGTTGGAAATATAGAAACGAATTCATCTATATCTGTGCTGTAAATTCTATCCAGATTGATTGTAAAATGGGAAATGTTGGCACTTTTGTTTTCATAGCAAAAGGTAAAAAAAGGACTATTTGAATTTAGAAAAGCTTAATAAAAATGTTGAATTATTCATGTGTTCTGAAAATGTGACGACAATTTCAAATTGAATGAATTCAATTCAGCGCTGCTTTAGACTCTTTACATAACAGTCAGGTTAACATTGGCCCTTTTTTTACAAACAGTGATCCTTCATTTCCCTCTACAAAAATAATGAGGACACATATTGGAGTGGATAGAGCCACAGTCAATTGAGAGAGAGAAAAAAACCCACCCTTCTTTACCGTAAAGGCCAAAGGCTATCATCACACGTACTGTAACATCAGAACCACACAAGATGGTGTGATGCACCTGGTTTAAAAACATCATTAAACCCATTCAGCTATCAGAGTGTTCCTTTTTAGGATCATACAGTCTTTACTAGCATTACATGACAGCTGTGGTATCAAACTTAAAAAGGTGTGAATGGATCTTTAATGTTTTTGGATCCATGTTTGATTGGTTCACCAACGGCAACAGTGGAGTTCACAGGACACGTGTGCAAGTGAAAAGCAAAAAAAGCAAATAGAATGACCACATTTCTATAATGGGCTATTGCTTCTAAAATTGTTTTTTTGTTAGTTTTATGATTATTATGAGACCGAATACAAAAATCTCTAACAACATATAAAATTGGAATTGAAAGGACTTGTTGATCTGCTTTTTTTCCTTTTCACTTGTACAGAAAAATTATTTGTGGCATAAGTTTTCGCACAAATAAATCTATCGAAGGGAACACGATACCTGGGAGAAAACAATGTGGGGAAACATTTAAGTCTCTCATACCTCTTTCTCTCTACATCTCAGCTCTTCTTTTAAATTCCAATTCATCTACATTATATTTTCAACTAGACTATTTCCTAATAGAGACATTTCCTATATCTAACATCTTAATGCATCTACATTTCTGAAGGTTTACATTAATATGAAGATGTTGCTCGCCCGATTACACACACCACATGCGAATAGTTGACATACCCTTCCTACTGTATACTATCCATAAAAAGACATCCCTGTAAATATGAATCTTATTACATTACCTAATCAAAAGCACTAAGAGAAGAACAACAGTGCATGCAATGCTTGGCTCATACTGCACAAGTGAATATTTAACAGCCACATTGCAATGTTTTTCATTAATACATGATAGGAAGGGTGTGCCAACATCTTTTAAAATCATCTTTGCTCAATTGTTCGAGTCACAATGGGACAAAGATCATGTTAATGTGGAATATATTTTTGGAAAAACCGTTTGAATCATTGTCTTCGACCTTCCTCGCTCCCTGTGTGCTTCGAGTGGAGGTGCTCGTCTTACTCGTTCTGGGCATCGCGGATCTTGGATTGCAGCGCGTCGCAAGTCTTCTTGGCGTCGCCTAGCAACATCGCAGTGTTGGGCTTGTAGAAGATGGGGTTGTCAACAGCTGCGTATCCCACACCCAGGGAACGCTTCATCACAACCACCTAGAGAGCAAGAGAAACACATAAAAAGACACACACTCTTAAGCATCTAATAGGAAGAGTCGATGTGAAAATACTGATGAAGCAGATATAAGAAATAGTTTTGTGGAGATGCAAAATTATATTTTAATCCAAGCCATTTTTCTTTCTAAGGTAAAACTGTCAATTATCCTTTTATCTCAAAAATAAATCTGGGATGTTTGAAATTGAAAAAAGAAAACACTAACAGCTGTTGTTATAACATATTAAACTACAATGATTACAATACAAAAATCTACAATTATCAATTCAAAACTGATTTGGCTAATTAAATTATAACTTGCAACTCTTTTAGACAACATTAATTAAAAGTATTTTTTTTACATAAGTTGTACTTCAACAAAGGTCTTAAAGTAGTGTATGTGAAAGTATTTCCAGACCGTGTGTGTTCTCACATGACTCATGCGTTTGTAATTGAGCGCCTAAGAATATATTTTAAAAGCACTCGTGTTTTTTATTAACCCAGTTTTTATCTGTGCACCTGTATGTGTGTCTGTGTTTGTGTCCACGTGAGTGTGTGTGGTAAGGGTAGAATGTCCTCTTTGATTTCCCCAGGGGAAAGTGTGTGTGGATTTCAGAGCGGTGCCAGTGGGATGCTCCGAATGTCGTCATTCCACGGCGACACAGGCTAATTGGATCAGGATGGGACTGCACCTGGAACGGTCTGATTCTGTGTGTGTGTGTGTGTGTGAGAGTATGCAATTCTTCAGATTTGTGTGTGTGTGTCTGTGTGTGTCTTCAAAAAGAGGCCTCTCTACGGGTGTTGACTCCAGCATTCAGTTGAGACGATAAAAAGCAGTCCAGTTGTTAAATCTTCCATTCCTCTTTACCTTTTTGGGCTTCAGGACAACCGCATAATCACACATGCATGTACCAGATGTCTCACCTGCTTAGACTTCCAGACCTCCAGCACCGGCATGCCAGCAATGATAGAGTTGGGATCTTCCTGGGAGGCTGAGTTCACCGTGTCATTGGCACCGATCACCATGACCAGGTCCGTTTCTGATTGGAAACATAACAAATTAAGATCAGATATCATGTCTCAATCCTTTTACTCTGTGTTTATAAACACATTTGTTTTGGTTCTTAAACCCGGTCCGATCAGTCCCTTATCAAACCTTATTTGCTTTCCTCCCAACGGTCTGAATAAGTTGCTAAATATGTCCCTAGTGGTAGGAAAAATAAAGTGATAGATTCTTTCTTTTACAAAAGTGGCTCCAACAATAATTCCACTCTGAAATACTGGAGGGGAAAAATTACTCTTTGCCACTTAAATGTGGTCAGAGTTCGACTAGCTTTAAGCTTTTAATTTATCTCCAACTCCATATTTTAGATGCCACCAACAACTTTTTTAAAAGCTGTAACAAAAACCAACATGCTATGTCACAATAACTTTAGTATAAATCAGTTAACATCATGGTAGGTACCGTATATAAAATAATTGTATCTTACTGGCGAAGTCTTCATTAATCTCTTCCATTTCCAGGACAATATCATATGGGACACCAGCTTCAGCCAACAGCACGTTGAGCTGACCGGGCATACGGCCGGCCACAGGGTGAATACCAAACCTGTGGAAAGGTGAGAGAACAACAAAAAAAAGGTTACAAACAATGTGTTATTAATTTTTTAGTGTGGGCGCATGTGTGTGACTTGGTATTCATTGTTCTCAAACTCAAATAGCCATGTAATGTTATCAGGGTATGATATTAACACTGAATTCTGGTGACCGTCTCTCTGACTAATCACTGTTTGGAGCTTTATTTATTTTTTATTTGGTGAGTTAAGGCCGATTCAATGTTCAGACGGTCTGTTGGTTCTGGTATCTATTAGCAACTGTGGCTGATGATGAAAAAGTCATTTCTGCCTTTCATGTAAATTCTATACAGTCTGAATGCATTAGAAGACAGTGGGTAGACACAAAGGCTTTGGTCTTTGAGAGAGAAATGAAAGTGGTGTGCTTCCAAACTTCACACTGTAAATATACTGTGGTGTGTAGGGAAGAGAAAAAGAACAGTGTATATAATGAACAGGAAGACAAGGGACACATCAAGGCAATACATCACAATTCAGAAAACAGAAAAATAAGAGGAAAGTAAGAGATCATGGTGAAGGAGTTTCTTTTTCTGACCACCCACTTTCCTCTAATCAAGTACAAATGCTGTAAGTAGCAGCAGCTGCCACAGCCAGGATCAAAGGACTGCGGCTGGACAATTACACAAGCTTCCGCTGTACCTTGTCCTTCCTCTCTTTCACATTTCCTTTCTCTCATTCTTTCTACGCAGATAGGTCTCTTGCTATCAGTCCTGTCCCATCTTCTTGTCATCAAGCTCAAAACCACAACTCTCCTTTTTTTTGTCTTTCATGGCTCAGTTTACATTTGGTAATGGGTAGAAAATTGTTTTTTCCTTCCCAATTTTATATTCATACATCCCTAGTGTTTTTATCTAATTACATCCATCCCCTTTGATTGAATTACAGTAGACTGATTATAACTCTATTTGCCTGACATATATGTTCATTTAACATAGATCAGTTAGCTTTATAGCCCCTTTACCTGACGTCCTTGCCAGCCTCTATCAGCATCTTCACCAACTCAGCGATGGGGTACTGGGCCTTTGCAGCGCAGAGTCCATAACCTGAAAGAGATTTTGAAAACAGGTAAGAATTAGTTTCCCCAATTCACCCGTCCAAGACCTTCTTTTGAGATATAAGACAGACCTCTCACGTTGATTCAGAAACATTTTCATATAACCTTAGTCTTAAATGACAGTAAACTATACATCTTCTTTTGAAGTCTTAATATGTCACCTTCAGCTCTAGAAAATTGGTGATGGACATTTTCACTACCCTGACACAAAATTGTTTTATAGTTTAATGATCATGTTATCACGACTGAGTTCCAGTTACAGATGGATGAAATGATAACCATTTTCTGTAACTGATAAACTTTCAATCATGTATTCCATATCAAACATTCAGATTATATAAATAAAGCTGGCATGGAGTTCTAAACACATTGTATGTTTTTTCTTGAAGTCTCCGATTTCCTTTAGGATTAATTTTGCTGGTGTGTGGGACTTGATTTTATCACACAGTCATAGAACCAAACACACGTCACACGGTCCGGTGGTGTTTACTCGCCCTGTCACAACAACCAGTCACCAACTGTCTGTTTCCATCACACTGGTCAAAATGACAGGGCTTTCAATTCAGCATTAGAGAAAGGAGAAACAAATAACTTTGGAAACTGTCTGCAGTTCAGCTCAATACTTGAATGATTGTTTCTCTTCATCACAGTTCTTTAATTCCTTGTGCTTTAAATATTCTCTCAGGAGTTTCTCCTATAAGGGAAAGCAAAGTGGATGCAGGCCATGCGGAGATGGACCAGACGAAGCCAGGAAAACATTTATGTTTATCAGGCCGAGTCTTAACCGTTTCCACAGATGTCAATCAGGCAAAGTGACTGTGACGGCTCCAATTAGGGAGGCTGGTTAAAATGAAAACAAGGGGGCTGAGTAAAAGCTGGCATATGGATAACAATACCAGTCTGACTTCACACTACACGATAAATTAAAGAATTATGCGTTTGTAGGGTACGTGTTTTGGAGGTGAGGTCATTAGCATTTAAAAGAAACGGCAGATAGAAATATCCCTGATCTCACTGGGTAACAGATGTATGGCTTTTAAATAAACCAATTTATAGAGTTCCAAAGTACATCAGGATTTCTTTCAACTTTTTTAATCTTTCTATTCGTTTATTTTGTCCTATAACCCCAAGTATTGTCTGGCATTTTTTGATTTGCCATGTCTTGGTTTGTATACAATTTTGAGAAAAGGCGCAAAAAAAAAGACTTAAAAAAAACAAACATTCCACCTCCTAACTTAAATGCATTATGCCTGTTTTTCGTTTCAGCAGTCGGCCGTGTTCCTCTTTGTCTTATTATGGTCCCAAAAGAGTGATTAAAAACAACATGCTTTAATTTAGATTGGATGCTGCTACATGGATCACTTCTTTCCCACTTATTTTCTTTTTCCAAGCTCTAATTCCTCTGTTAGTTTTGTATACAGACACTCAGTCAGCACTGTGACTGGAATCACCAATTTGCAGGCTGGATGCTTTTAGTCTGTGTTTACATGTACCCACGTGAGTAAAACCACTCTTTGGAACCGTCTGGTGAGAGGACTGAAATGTCACCGGGCCACACAATGATGGTTTGAGGACAGCAGCACGGAGCACCATCACAATAATCAGAGTGGGAGGTTCAGACACGTATTTAAAGTCAAATATTGAAAACATGTGAAATGAAGAACAGCATGTACCTTGAACAAAGGTTGGACCCGTGCCCTGACTCCGACAAAAGGGACTAGAAGCTGACTTTGAACGTAGCACTTGAATTGTCAACATAAACCAAGCATACCCTCTTTCCATCTCATTTTCCCTTGACCTCGCAGATATACGCTGCACTGTAGAATGTCTATTTACCTGGGACTGACGACCACACAGAAACCTAAGAGTGTGTGTATGTGTGTGGCCACTATTCCATGACTTGTCAATTAGCCTAGCAAAATGGTGATGCAACATGGGTCAGGAAAAGGTTAAATAAACAGAACACTCACTTTGTTAATGATGAAAAAGAAAAAAAAAATGAAGTCAAAGTAGCATGTTTTTCAACTTACGTACACAACCTTTGAAGGGTGTGTAAGTGTGTGTGTGCTTGTAATTGTGTGTGTATTACCTGGAGTGATGATTATGCTCTGGGCGTCTTTGATCATCTCGACGGTCTGATCAATGTTGACCTCTGTGTGTGTCCCGACGATCTCCATGGGCTTTCCTGTTCCGGTAGAAGTGGTGCCGTAGCCCCCCAGGATCACGTTAGCCAGGGAACGATTCATGGCCTGAGAGGGGAGAATGATATTTAGCATTTTATGATTACATTTTGCTTTCACTTGATTGACTGTGTTCAGCAGTAAACAGCAATCAGACACAATTTCAGAGTGAAAATCCCTCAGAAAACACACATTTGTGACCAGAGATCTTATTTAGAAAGGGGACTGATGCAAAGTAACAGTCCCTCCTGGTGGACAGGAGAGGAACAATCACATTTTCATCTACGAAATTAACAAATACAGTGTTGCTGAGACTCCAACACTTACCACACACATAATGTATGACAGAATGGCTCCAGAGGACCCGATGAGAGCTCCGACGATGGTCAGCAGGTTGTTATTGAGCAGGAAGCCCTCGGCACACAGGGCCCAGCCTGAGTAACTGTTCAGCACGGTGATAACCACCGGCATGTCCGCGCCTCCGATAGCAGATGTCAAGGTGACACCCTAAGGGAGAAAATAGGAGAACAGGAGAGGAGGTTCAGTCATTCTTCCAAATAAAAGGAAAACAGCCTTTCCTGCTGCACTTCCATTTTTCACAATCAAATTCACTGGACATCTCTCCCTTCACCATCTATGTATTTTTTTGTTTTACAAAGGTAGTTATCAAAGCAGCAGCAGAGTTTTTTTATTCCAAGTGCACAGGTGCGTATGATAGATTGTTCATGTTGACATACTGTAGACTTATCTGAAGGAGTAAAGACACACATGAAAAGCACAATGGATGGTCCATTATCCTGATTTTTTAAATATGAAACCAATATGATGTTCATCTTTCTTCTCTAGGGATACACTGATCATCGTTTCTGGGATTGACTTCAGATTCAGATTTTCCCAGCAACACATGGAATAATGCAAATCAAGCATGAATTTATCACTTTGTATAAAGTAGTTACATTAGTGCGTGCTCCTTGCTGCCGTCTGCTTGCCTAGATTCACATGATTATAATCTATGTTCAGAAGTGGAGCAGATTCCAGTTTAAGTATTCTACTGAAGTAAGCCTCCAGAAACTCTGAAGACTAATACAGTCTCTCTAGAGTTGCTGTTTATTGTTAAAGTTGTGCACGTCCTGCAAGAGGTGAACCTGTCACACATTGTACTGTTAATCATGGAGATCTTTTCTCTAACAAAGTCTGTAGCACATTTCTTTGTTAAGCATGACTTGACAATGCTGGACATTCATCTAAATGGGGTCAAATACAAGCAGGAACCTGGCAGTTTTACAAAGTCTAAGCTGTTGGACACTATGGCTGCCCGACTATTTAGAGCTCTCTGCTCAACTCTGACTACATATTTAAAAATCTACTGTGCAAGAGCCTGAATTTTATTAAGTCCTTTTTGTTTTATTTAAAATCGCATAACAAATCCTGCTTTGTCTTTTTAGCCTAACTTTCTCCCCGTTTTGTATGCCTTTTCCCATTCCTTCTGTGTTTATTTAAGTCTTTAAAAAACAATTTGACATGTTCTTCTGTCAGCATGTAAGAAAATCGTATCGGTAGTATTTGAGGTGAGACTTCTCTTTTGATAGGTCTTACTGAAGCTACAAAAACACACACACAAGCCATACCATGACAGCGGAGAGAGCAGAGACTGATCCGAGGCAGGTGATGCCTGTGATGTAGCTGGGATCCAGCAGGTAGGGAACCATCCCGCCAACACAGGCTGCCATGAGCGTCGCGTTCAGAGCATGGCGACCAGGGAGCATCAGGGGAGAGCTGCTCAGAGCACCTGCAGAGGGAGAACACACGGGGAGAGAGCAGATTTAGCAGACAATTGAATGATAATCACAACTAACAACTGCTCATAAACACTTCAATTCATTTATCAGCTGTGAACTTGTCTTAGAGATAAATATCTCAGACTAGTGGGAAAAAAGCCTGCGCAGAGTTAGATTCATCCTGCAGCAGCCACCACTTGAGACCTGTCATTAACTGAATGTCATGTTCATGCATAATTTGCCCTCATGAAACGCTTGCAGTCAACATTAAAGTGTGGTTAGTACTGTAGGACTGGAGCCAGCAGAATGAACCCGATGAACTCTTTTTTTTTTCCCTCTTTCCCCTGCACAGCTGGCAGCAGTAAATATGAAGAATCAGACCTTCTCTTGTTGATAACCACAGGTCGGCCAGACTGCCATAAAACACTACACGAATAATCCTGATTGGAGAGGTAATTCACTTCTTTTTTTTTTTTAAAGCAAAATGGTCACCTTAATACCCCTTAATATTAGTATAATAGAGTGCAATAACATGAACACTGATCTAACTGATGCTTATGAACTGAACAAAGAATAAAACGATTATACCAAATACATTTGTACGATTACTAACATAAAATGTAATATATAAACACATTCTAAAATACAGCCATGGTTAACTTTCCCGAAACACTATATATAACAAAGAAGAGAGATTTGGGAGAGAGGGCCAATGCTATCCCCGACAAAGTTATTTTTCCAATGTAGATCTTGTAAAGTAAATCCTATGAAACATTTATTACTTTTTTGTGTTTATTATAACACAAAAAGGGCCACATTTAATATGCAGTTAAGGCCTTCTCTTTGTCTACCAGTGTAAATACATGTGTAATAAATATGCTTTATAATTCCACAACAGCAAGGATGCATGTTCTCTCTGGGGATCAGTGTAAATGTTTGCAGGGAATATGAATCAGACTGTGCTTCTCTCACCGTTCAGTTTGCCATATGCCACCAAAGAGCCACTGAAGGTGATTCCACCGATGTAGGTGCCGAGGTACGCGATTATCTTGGTGAAGTTGGCGGCAGGGTCTGTGGCGAAGTTGGGGTACTCGATCATGTACTCTGCCACGCAGGTGAGCACGGCAGCCAGGCCCACCAGGCTGTGGAAGGCCGCCACCAGTTGGGGCAGCTCCGTGATCTGGATCTTCTTAGCAATGACCAGGCCTTAAGGGGGGCAGGAGAGAGAGAGAGAGATAACACGTAAATAAAGTGCAGTGATCCTGAAAGACTCACACACACTAATAACATGCAAATCACAAGCACACACTATCAGAGGACTGCTGGGAAGTGGGTCCATCTAAAGAAACAGGTGTTGCTGATGAGGCCTGTTCGGGGAAATTCCATGCTTGTGAGTGGGTATACTGTGTGTGTGTGTGTGTGTGTGTACTGTGTGTGTGTGTGTGTGTGTGTGTGTGTGTGTGTGTGTGTGTGTGTGTGTGTGTGTGTGTGTGTGTGTGTGTGTGTGTGTGTGTGTCCTGCAGGAAGCCTGGAAATTAGCATTTGTGTTTGTTGGGATAGTTTAGTCTGGGTCGACACTCTGTTACTGGAACAATTAGCATTTAAATGATCAAACTGTCCTGAACAGGCGAAAGAAAGTGAGTAATACGTGCTGCTGACCATTTAAGACAGACCTCCAGAGTCTGGAGGGGAGTTAGTCACGTTTTGTTTGATGTAAACATCACAGAGATGTGTCTGCGCTCTGCACACCTGCTGCTTAATTTAGTCAAGCTCGGAATCCATGCACACGCACTGATGTCCAGTCATTTGGAGCTGCTGCAACACTGTTGTACAAGAATTTGAGTTTGCCTCTAAGCCTGTTATCCCATTATTTTCAACAGGGACTCACCAGTAGTGCCGCCGACAGCCATGGCTGCACTCATCTGTCCCAGGAGCTCAAGACTGGGTTGGAGGGCACCAAGAGTCGCAGCAATACCCCCCGCAACTCCGATCATACCCAGAGTGTTTCCCAGACGGGATGTTTTCTGGTTGGAAAGGCCAGCCAGGGCGCCGACACAGCACAGACCTGAACCCAAGTACATCATCTGGAGAGAGAAATAGACGTAAAGAGGGGGTTTTAGACAATTAGGGACCACAGGATGAGACATAAGGACAAATTATCTACTTTGAAGGTTCTGTTCTACATCTGTGAAAACACAGGGGGACCGGGCATAAACATCCTCTCTCGCACCTGTTCAATGTTGTATCCAGATTGCAGCGCAACTCCATAGCCACCGACAAAGACACCAGCAGGAAGCAGATAGAGGTAGCTGTGCTCTGGGGGATCAGTGGGACGCTTGAACATGTCCAACATCTTCTTTGTTACAAGGAAACCACCTGGGAGAGAGACAGAGAAAATTAATGGACTACACAGACGCTCAAATTCAGGTTTGAAAGTTACTTAACACAGAGTAGGGATTACAAAAAAAACTTTATTTATGGAAAAACTAATTACAAGATGGCAAAATAGGAGTGTACGAGGTTTCGAGGCAGGGAGGTCCAGGCATCTATGGTACATGTATCTCAAATAAAGAAAGCTTTAACAGTAAATCTGGGGGCAGATTTTTCAAAGACAATTGCTAAAAAACGTTGCCAAGCATTATAACCAAAGTGAGGAATCGAATTAGTCTACTTCATTTCAGTGTAAATATTTCAAGTAGAAAACCTCAAAAGCGTCAAAGTGTGAGCAGACGGTGTCTCACTGCTCTACGCGAGGAGATCACATAGCTGTGTGTCTCCTTTTCCCCCCCTGGCATGATTGGAACTACACACACATACGTATATGCACATAAATGTACAAGGGTGAATCAGAGGCTAGCACCTGCATTTTACCAGTTCTTGTAATTTCAGTCCTAGAATATCTTAGTTAAAACACAAAACACAATCTGACTAATATTATTACTGACCAATCTGAGTCAATATATTAATATGGAGGAATGTTCATTTTCTATTTTGTTTTTTGTACTCAGAATGGGTCTGCCGACACTATATTTAGAACGTTTACAAGAATAGAAGCAAATCAGCAACACGTGCCAAGTCATGAGGCTCAGAGTCTGCAGCCATTATAGAAGCAGCTCTGTGAACATTAGCCAACGTTAGCTGTTAGCCAACTTCCAAATAGCTCAAAACATAAAGCGAGGGTGATGGGAATGTCATTAGTGTTGCAGGTATATGATTGTCAAATGTTTTGAACAAATACCATACATTTTAAGACATCAATAAATCAAAGTTAATAATAAGATTAAAATCAATGACTGAAACGAATAACGTTCGTGGTCTATGGGTTTTATGGAATTTCATAGAGCACAGAGAAATTTGATTTTGATGAACATATTTATCTAAAGTTATTCAGAGACCCAGGTGTTTTCCATCCATTTTTACTCCAACACCTTACGGCTGTGGAGACACACAAGGAAAACAAGTAGCTAGAGCCAGGGACCTGTTCCACACAACAGACTCACCGACTCAAAAAGCTCAGGGGCTATTTTATCGGAGCTGAATTTCACTATTGTTTCTCGTACCTTCCAAGGAATGTTTTTCTCTGTTCCCGGGGGTTTATGGGTAATGTGGTAAACCACTTAGAAATGTGCGTGTGGAAAGGAACCCATGTAAAATATGGTAGAAGAGAGAAAATTGAAAATAGATATGTCCATAAAGGCTATGGTATTTTAGTATGCTTTTGTTATGGAAAATCTATAAGACTGATAGAGGGTTAGAACAGTAACGCTATAGAGCCTGGAGGACCCAAGATATTTAGCAGGATTCACAGCATGGTTTTTAACTTCAACATTTTTGTGGTGTATCTCATGTAAATAAACTCAACTAATAAGCTAAAGTGATCCATTATGCAAGTTAACTTTTCATTCCCTAGAGTCTTCAGTGGTGAATAGCTGTGAGCTAACCAGGGAAATTAAAACAAATCTGCAGCTCAGCCCCGCAGGAACACTCTGTTTCCCAGGACTATTAGAGAGTGATGAGTATGATAATGACTCCAGGAACACTTTGGCGTTATAATGGGAATTATTAAGGGTAATAGCGGGGAAGAATGTGTGTGGTCCAAGGCACCGACTCCCTTCGAGCAGGTGGGTAGAGAGGGCAGCTGCTCAACTTGGTTCGAAGCATGTTATTGTACAATCAATACAAAACTCTTCAATCTGCAGTCGAAGTTGATATTTTATTGGCGAAAGGTTGCTGTAACTGGCGGGGATCACTGCGAGGTGTCTGTGTGCGGGTGACTCACCAGCGATGTTGACGGAGGAGATGAAGGCCGCCAGCACGGCCAGTGTCCCAGCGGTAGATGATGGGGCGTAGCCCCCACTCATCAGGGACAGACCACCCACAGCCGTCAGACCTGCAGAACGAGGACAATTTAAATTCATGAACCTCCATTTACATAGTTCATTACAGAAGACATTGAAACTTTCAGTGAATATTAGGAATGGAACAATATAGGATTGAATTGCAGATTAATTGGTTTGTTTAGAGGTTTTATTATCGAGATTATTGTGACTATCTACACATGGGTGACTTGAAAAAGCTCCCAACTTGATAACGTGGTTGAAAATGAAACCATAGAGCCTGATTTAGATTATATAGGTTTGATTAAGAATTATATTTTTGTATTCATCATTATATATGCCGGGAGGGGGGGGGTTGTGTTTTATGATGAAGATAATTAAGTTTTTGGGGTTTTTCTACATGAAAAGGTGTTCACTTAGAATAGTGTTGTCGGTGGAAAAATGTGTGTTTGTCAACTAAGACGTAATGTAAAGCTTATGAGTATAAAGCATATGTTGATGATAGTCAAGGTATTGTGAATCGCAATTATTTTGGCTAGTATAATCGTGAAATGTTCACATGTCCCATGTGTAGGGGAAATGTTACAAAAACACCAAAGCCCTAATTCAGTCATTAACAAGTTAATCTTAACACTTCAATTACCATTGTTTAACATCTATAGACATTTAAGAGTTGTGTTCCTAAGCTCAGAATACTCCTGCTTTCCACATCGGAAAAAGACAGAAAAGGGAAGATTTCAAGATAAAAAAAAAGAAGGGGGGAGAAAAAGAGGGAGTGTGTGTTTATCAAAAGAGACTCAGGAAACCTTGATAACATCAGCCCTGTAATGACTTACAGGCAGTAAGATGCAACACGCAGCACCCGGGAGCCTGCATTCACACGGAATCATGTTTGAGGACAATTTAGGCTGACCAGCAGGTCTCGTGTGTGTAATGAGACAAATGCAAAGTTTGACCTTCTCTCCATTACATTAACAAAGTCAACTTTATAATCATGTGTGTATATCAGCTTCTAAACTGTGCACGTTTCAATTGCTATGTAAAAATTACTATGTGAATAAAGGATAAATTAAATAATTCACTGTTATAACAAAAAATACTTTTGTTAGTGACACAGGAATTACAAGCTAAAAACATTTGTGGTTGGGTTTCAAGTACAAAGACATCTAACAGTTTGTCAGGATGTCACTGATGATTAATGTTCTCCACAGTCTAGTGATAGATGTGTAACTCAGATGCTACCCAAACACCTCGAATCTGATCTGCAAGCTTGTTGTGTATACTCTCAAATTCACACAGGTCCAACGGGGGAAAAATGACAAGGGATGTCCCAATCAACTTGTATTTATTGAGTCTCTGTTGCAGGGAAACTTATACTCATCTAAATGTTGATTCAATATTTGAATAACAGATTTACCCAAATTTGGCACACTTTACTTTTCGTGAGCTACTTGATCCAAAAAGAGGTGAAGTTACACCATTTAGACTGAGATCAAAAGGCACGCCTGGCCACCGCAACTAATAGATTAGCCAGAATGAAAGCCAATAGGCATCAGTGGACACACACACGTATGTCCTGGGTGGGCCATTGCCGGTAGGTGTGTGACAAACATCAGCTCCCAGGCTACAGAGTGGGACAGTGAATCAGTGCTCTCAAGTAGATTAAAGGGTTTGTATCAGACACCAGATATAAAGATGTGCCTCAATGAGCCTCTGGATATGAGACCATAGTCTGAAGATTCCATCATGACCCACGAGCCAGAGTCACCAATGCTTGTAACACTATAATCCCCCCATGAAGAATATAACTGTCCCTCACTCAAACCCTAAATTCCAATATGATTCCCTAATGTCTGTGAATGATTCCGTGTGTGTCTTTACGAGGCCTGGCACAACAACATCAGAATTACGTTAGTCTCAATATTTCCAGAACTACAGTCACTGAAGGGACAAAAAAAGTTGTACATTTGGTTATAAAATGCAAAACAATGTCATGTAAAGATTCTATTTATTGATGGAATTTGACAGTAACAGTAACATAAAGTGAACTATAACAGGGTGGAAAATGTAAAAGGCACAATCCCAAAGAAACAAGAACGATGGTGTGAAGATGGTAATGTGAACAGGGTATAGTTGGTAAGTAATAAAGGTTTTTAAAGGAAGTGAAAACTGTCTCTCAGTTGTCGCACTGCTGGGCTCCGTGACCCCGCTCTCATGTCCGGCTGTGTGGACGAGTAAATGAGCGAAGGACTTCCCTGAACCTCAAAGATCACCGACAGTTTTTTACTTCCTACCCTAGTGAGGGTCTCGAGTGTGATCAAAGGCGTGAGAACACACACACATGCACTTGCCTCTCTAACCTCTTAACCCCTCTGTGTTAAGTGGCAGCCGACAATAAGGACACAATCTTTATTTGGACTCTAGGAAGCACCAGCATGGCTGCAGAGACACGATGGACTGACGTACAAGATGTTTGATCCTCTAGCTAAGTCTGTACTTTATGGTTTAATATTCTACTGTTTGTTTCACATATTTTATTAATACCATCTAATATTATACCGCGTGTTTCTGCATGGTCAGGTTGTTGTGTTTTTTTTTTAAATTATATTTATCCACTCTGTTGTAATATTCTCCTCTATAAACCTCAGTTTACTGAATTTAATATTAAAGAGTCAGTGCTATTATTTATCAAAATGTACCCTCGTCAAAATGTGCAAAAAAAGACCATTTAGCCGGACACTAAAACTGGTATTTTTGTAATTAAATCAGATAAATAAATACATTTAAGAATGCGCTAGAATGGCAACTCTATTAACTATTACTATAACGATGAATGTGACATTCATCAAGCTTTAGATTCAGATATTCAGCCCTACCCTTTGCCTAGCAGTGGAGGTGTTCTGGATTGCATTATACAGAAAGGTGTAAAAGACACATGAAACACGACCAACCTGAGATAGCGTTGGTGACAGACATGAGGGGAGAGTGCAGAGCAGGACTGACCCCCCACACTGTGTGGTATCCCACGATGCCAGCCAGACCAAAGGTGGTGACGATCTGAGTGAAGGCGGCGTTAGGAGCCACCAGGCCCAGACTCAGCAGGGTGGCAGCACCTAGTTAAAGAAGGAACCAGAGAGCGACTGAGAAATACAGAACACTTCAACAGTACATCTGGGGGCAGATTTTGTTTAAATAATATGAAAACAATGAGATAATTAACATGTAGTCTACAGTTTATTTATTAGGCTAAATTGTTGTTATTTCAGCACACTGAGCCCCAAAGAAAAGACTGAAAACTATACAATATTTCATACAATAAAAGGCCAAAATTAGTTTGTAAAAATGTTGGGCTTATTTTTTTAACGCCTCTGACCTTAATGTCAGCCCAGTTTGATTAGTGTAAATGAGCTTTGGATGCAACTTTAAGCACTTTTTTGAGTGCAAGATGTGGTAGGTATTTGACCACCCAACATGTCCTTATTTCCTGTTACTTTAAGAGACATAATTATCAGTTTAAAAGCAATTTGTCTGGTTACATTTGCGAGACTGGTGGCATGTTACAGATTGCCTTGTGTTGCAAAAAAGGAATCAATATCCATGAGAGTTCATTTAAAACTAATAAAACAACTTTTCATGCCACACTAATGGGCACAAAGCAAGTTCTCACTCTTCAAGAGGACCTAACACGAGCAGCTTTGTGAAGTAGAAAACCACCCGAACACCTGAACAATGTGTGAACCGCATTAACTGCATGTGGCGCACTTACACAGAGCGCTGTGTGGCACCATGGGAACCACTCACTGCAGCACTACTTCAAACACATACACTCAGCGTGACACTTTTTTCTTTTTACAATGCACACTTCCTGACACTAACAGGGTGTCTGTGTTTGTCACTTCTCGCCTCCTGTGCACATTCCACCTAAAAAGCTGATTATTATTAACCTCTGCTTCACCTTCTTGCAGACTTCAACCTCCTTTAAGACCCAACAGTAGACAATTAACAAGATTAAACCCATGAGCTCTCAGAAATAGCCTCTCCCTGATTTCTCGACTTGTCCACAAAATGTACATCTATTGGAATATCCTACTAACCTCCAGTGTACGCGCCAGCAGTAGTGAGTCTAGCCTTAAAGGGGGAGATTAGTGCAGCCTTCTCTTTATTCAGTTCCTTGATAGACTTGGGTTTAGGAGGAGGTGCAACAGGTACATTGTTAGGCTGGGGAGCGGGGAACAGGTTCCTTCCATCCTGGTGAAGACAATAATTTAGACAGAGAATGGTATGATGTTAAAGTGAGAAAGAGGGGAAAGAAACAAAAAGTTCAATCAATCTATACTAACCACTATACTAATGGTTATACAAAGAAATGGCTGCACAGTGATAACTGACTACTGACTGTTAGTTATATCAACAATATCAAATGACATTTATTAGGAGCTTATATGACCTTTGCTTTTTTCCCTGATCTCATCACCTAATGGTGTACAATGTCCTCTAATGTTTCACAGATGTATGAATGCAACAGACTGTGCTGTCAAGATCAAAGTAATGAAACTAATGATGAGTAAGCAGAGCAGGTATATCTGCATTTCAGCATCATTTTTAAGACGTGTGACCATTATTGCAATCACACATGGCTCAAATAACAACCAGAAATCGAATAGCTTACTCCAGAAGAAGGAACACAGCTTTACTAAGATTGATAACAGCAGAAATAATATCCATTAAATAAAACAATGAGCTATGATTAAAAGAACTATGATAATTGGTTTCCAACATCATGAAGAAAAACATTATTTTAATGAACTGACCAGGACATTTCACAGGTTGAAAAATGAACTTCTGCAAGACCTTTAAATTCAATTTACCACCAAAGAAAAAAAGGGGAGACTTTCAAAGTAAAGAAGAGCCATTGTTTCTGCGAGGGACATTAATTGGCAGCTACAAAAACTGAAAGTGTAAGAAACATTGTTGTTAGGATGACATCTAGTGACGGTGAAAGGGAGCTGCAGGCCATCAATTATTTTCCCTTTGACTGAATGAATCCTCTGTTTGCCCCCGTGTTGCAACCTTGGTATCGGCTGAGAAATATGTGCGACCCGTCAGCTGTACACATACATGCATGTTTGTCCGGCCACATTATACCGCGTACCTGCATAACAACGGATCCCCTGACGACGTGATCCATGGTGCCGTAGTCAAACTCTTCCTTTACGTTCAGGTAGAAGTTCTCCGTGTTGGGGCTGATGGCCCTCATCAACTTGGTGATGTTGTTGGAGTACAGAGTGCTGGACTGTGTCGGCAAACGGCTGGGCAGGTCTGTGTAGCCAACATGAGTCACTCCCTAACAATGAAAGGAAAAGCAATTAAAAAGACAAAGTGCAAAAAAACCTGTTTGGTGTGAGTGTGATTATAAACACTGACCTTGTGCACCGACAGCTCTCCAGGTACTATAGTCTCAATGTTTCCTCCCGCCTCAGCAGCCAAGTCCACCACCACTGAACCGTCTTTCATGCTCTCTACCATCTGTTTGGTGATCAGGATGGGTGCACGCCTACCTACAAAGTTACAATGGAAAAACATGCATCAAGATATTATACGCATTTTCGTGAAACTGCAGATAGAGAGGATACATGGCCCTACAAAGACTCATGAAACCATCAGAGTGGTGGAACAAATGTGAAACTGTTGTCAAATAAAGTTCTTGTAAAGCTATTTTAATGTTCAATATTGCATGACTGTTCCTTTTTATTTCTACATTTCTACCTGCCCAGAACACATGTCTGTGATATTCCATGACCTTTCGTTTGTTTGCATGAGCAATTTGTCCTTCACCTTCTACATTTATGGTCAGCGTTATTGCTGTGCATGCGTCTGTGCATACCAGGGATAAGAGCCGTGGTGATGACAATGTCCACCTCCTGACACTGCTTGGCAAACAGCTTCATCTCAGCCTCGATGAACTCCTTTGACATTTCCTTGGCGTAGCCTCCCTGTCCCTCTCCTGACTCCTTGAAGTCCAACTCCAGCGGCTCTGCACCCAGAGATTTAAACTGCTCCAAAGCCGCAGCTCTGGGAGAGGAGAGAGAAAGGGGATTTTTATTCAGGTGGAAGGATAATATATTTGCTGGACTAGTCATGCAGGAGTAATATTGTTTGTCCTTAAAACTGCACACAACGACATTCACAGACATTATGCTAAGGGCATAATGGAGAAATTGGCCTACTTCTTTATCAAAACAAATCTGTTGGGCATTCAAGAAGTGTGTCTCCTTCAGGACTGAAATCTTAAGGATTATGATCTATAGCAAACATAATGTGGAAATCATGTAATATTGTTGTCACTCATTACCAAATCCTGGTTCCAAAAACCTTATTTGAGTGTTTTCAACAGTTTCTTCTTCAATAATACAAGAAAGTAAAAAAAGACAACTATTTCCTCTAGTAATATTTAGTTATTGAATGTAATCTTTCAAAGCCTGTATTCATTTCATTTGCAATTCAGACGCACAACATCGGGTATCAAAAACAAACCTGGTGTCAAATCCTCTGACGATGGCTCCCATGGACCTGGCAGAACCAGCTGCAGCCAGTCCAGCCACACCACCTCCGATGATCAGAACCTATAAGCATACATGACATATTAGATGGATTAAATGTGCTATAACTGGCATAGACACCTTCACACAGAGACAAACACTCATACTACACACCTTTGCAGGCGGCACCTTCCCAGCTGCTGTGATTTGTCCAGTGAAAAAGCGACCAAAGTTGTTAGCTGCCAATACAACTGCCTTGTACCTACAAATGAACAGAGTGAAACATCAAGCAATGAAGATATAAGTATGAACAGCCATATGTGTCATTATTAACATACATACCCTGCAATGTTTGCCATGGAGCTCAGTGCATCGTAACCCTGGGCGATGGTGACTCGGGGTACCTGGTCCATAGCCAGGACGGTGGCCTTCTTCTGGGACAGCAGGTCCATCAGCTCGGGGTTCTGGGCCGGGTAGATGAAGCTCATTAAAGTGGCCGACTCCTTCATCATGTCCACCTCATGGGCACCCAGCTCAGGGTTGAAAATGGGAGCACGAACCTGGAAGCGAATGATTGCATTGTAAAGGTTTAGGAAAAGTAGTAAACATAAAAGGGTAGAATGTTTTAATGCATTTCTTTAAGCTCTTCGAGAAGCATAGTCTAAAAACGAATGAAACATTTGGATTATTGAATTATCACAAAACCCTACTTCCCACTCCTCCTCCACCCCCCACTGAAATCCTACCTTGAACAGCACATCAGAGGCCATGACATCTTTGACGTCTTGAATCGTTGCTCCAGCCTGGATGTACTGTTCGTCCTGGAACTTGGAAGGCTCTCCAGCTCCCGACTCCACCACCACGTTGAAGCCCTGCTTGATGAGCGCCTGCACGCCAGCGGGAGAAATCGCCACACGACGCTCATTCTGGAAGATCTCTTTAGGTACACCCACTGTGAGTTGTTTGTAGGGAATACCTGCAGAGGGGGAACAATACAGAAGAGTGACATCAGTGACAGATATTACATTGATTCATATATTCAAAACATTAAAAAAAGCATAAAGACGGACACACAAACAATCATACTTTACTGTAATTGCATTGATTGAATGGATTCAACTTTTATCTGTCACAAATGATTTATTTTGAAGATAAACAATCTTATATGCAGATAGTTCTGCAGCTTTAAGGAGAATATTTACAGAAATCGGACACGAGTGGAGTTAAAACAATGTTTATGATAAACACTGTCCTGTATGTGCATGGCCTTTGTAGGCAGATAGACAAGGTCAATGTCAAACTACAACACTCAGAGACGTCAGCTGCTAATGAGGCTGCAGGTTGCATGTTTAGCTTTGCAAGTATTTGGTCATAAACTAAAGTACATTTGAACCGAAAAATGTATTTCCATACCATTACTGTGCTATTAGTTAGATATCTAAAGAACTCTCACCTTCAGGTCAAAGATAAAAAAATTATAGTCAAGATATTAACTTATTTACCAAAGTAAGATGTAGACAAAGCGATATAAAAGTTAAATGTGTTGTCCAAGCAGAAGAAACAGACCTGGTTCAACATGTCTTACAACAATAGGGAAGCTTATGATGAGATTTACATTTGTACATTGTAGGATAAAAGGATCAAACCAGAGTCAAGTGACTTGCATAAACATGTAGCAATAAATAGGCATGACAAAGAGACGGAACTATTAATATTTTAAGAAGGTTATTTGTGTCCTTTTTATTTCAGGGCTAGTGTCCAACAGCAGGTCACATGTTGCTCCTATGGAAAATTCCACTGCAGCTCTTTTTCTTTTTTTGGAACTCCTTCTCCTTGTCTATACATAAACAGCCTCTGACAGTCTGCCTTTGCTTTAACCCTCAACCCAACTATATAAACCAAGAGAGATCACATACCACTGTGTGTCCCATTTGATTTAAATCAGAGAACTGGGTAGTCTATCCCATGGCTGCCTGCCTTTCGTTACAAAAGTATAAGTACAATTAAGTAAATACCAGCAAATACACCTGACCGATCAAGATTATACTATCATCTATAAACATGCAGATTAAAGAAATCGTACACAAACTAAGTTACACATGTGCTTTCAAGCAGGCAGCACAATACTCTCCTGCCGTTTCATCCGAAGAAGAATACTTTTAACAAGCATGCATATATCTTCAGGACTTTAAAAACAACTTTACATTTCCAAATACTTTGAGGAATAAAATGCATTCAACATTTTTAATAGACCTTAAGAATACAAACAATGTTTCTCAGGCAAGAAACAACTACAATGTAATCCTCCTCAGTGTACCTTTATGAAAACAGACAAAAGTCTGGCCTTATTTATTTAATTCATATCATAACACTCGTCCCACAAAACATTTCCATTACATCTAAGTTGGTAATGCTTGAGAGTTAAGAAAGGCAGTTCATAAAGCACGGTTTAATTTTGTCCATGTCATAATTCAAAAATCCAGTCTCACTTCAACACCCCGCCTCAGTCTATATACAGTATGTCTATAGGCTCCCTGGAGGTCAGAGCATAAGCATGTCAAATGTGTGTCCCACTCCTCCACTTGTCTGAGAGTCTGTAAACTGATCCTTGTGTGTCCAGAATATAGGCTGCCAGCTGTTACTGAAGCTATCTGCACTGCAAGAATGTCAGCATGAACCAGGTCACCAGCACCCCCTAAACACCCACCTACACATAGAGACCTCTGCCAGTCATGAACCCAGCGCACGCAGACATGAAGCACCTACAACCAGCTGGTACTGGATTTCTCTCACACACACAGAAATACACACCTTCTGCCAGGTTACTGTGTACACAGTGGGGGCATGTAAAATGGAGAATAATGCCTGACTATCGTATCCTAAATGTGACCTTGGTTCAGAGAGCAAATCCTGGTAGCAACACTGACCTCTATAGTAAACTTTTAAAACATATAAAGAAGGGATAAACATGCAGAAAATTATGAATGAATGGGTAGAGCAGGATCTACTACTATCACATTTGGATCACTATGACAGATTTAATTCACCAGCTGCCAAGGCCAATGAAAGAACTATATGAATAGTTTACTTGTCTGTCCACTTTAAAGCAGAGTAGCTTTAGGTTAGTGTAATCAGTATGTTTCCACTGCATGTTGCAGCTGATACCCAGGTTCATGAGAATGCAAACAGAACATACAGGTGTTGTGGCTTTAAGTGTTCTATCAGTAGTAAAATGGGGCCACAACTAAAGCTAATTCCAGTAATCGATCACTCTAGGAAGTTTTTTGTCAATTCATTTAATAATCTTTTTGTCAATAAAATAAAAAATTTCCAGAGACCAAGGTGACAATTCATTTTCAGTTTTTCCCTGATCAACAGAAAAAACGCAAAGAGATTTATTGTACAATTATATGTATAAGAGAGAAAACATTTGTACATTTTTTTTAAATGTATCCGTGACATATGTGATCCATTTTGTTATTGACCTTTTGTCACCCGGTTTAGTTTGAAAGATCATGTGACCTCCCTCAGTCGACATCCTAGTAAAATACATTGTGTTGCATTCTACTTAGAGAAATCTCAGCTTTTAGGCATTGTCTTAGTGTTGTTAATTCACTGACTATATGTAAATAAAAAAATGTAATTACTGTTTACATTATTGTACCATTAGATGCTTTCTGACATTTAATGTTGTACATATACCCATGCCCTACATAGTGTCTTACCTGGACTGGCACATCGCCCCAGAGCTTGATTGGTCCTGAAAAAGCGAAGGCATGATGATTTGATAGCACCGCCGCGCTGCAGCTTGGTACAGGAGACGCCGCTGAACACAGGGGCTGAGCAGCTAGCCACCACAACACGAAGGAGGCTCGCCATGGTGCACACACACCGACACTCACACACCAGGAGGAGCTATAGAGGACAAACGGCACCCCTCCTGGGAAAGAGCAAGGTGAGAGAGTGAGCACCAGCAGACAGAGAGGAGAGGAGAGGAGAGGAGAGGGAGGGGAGGTGGGTTATGGGTAAAGAGGAACAGGAGGATGAATGTAGGTGAAAGAGAGAGAAACAAATATATTTGTGTCAATATCTCTGCATTATTAGCTTTTTGTTGAATTGTACATACTCTCATACTTGTGAAAGTATGTGCCCACATGTTCCACAGAAATATGTTTCACCTTTTTCCCTTGTAGATCAAACACACAAATGACCTATGTTTATTGAAAAGGTCACACTTCCATATATGCATTTGCACTTAAATCAACACATATTCTGGCAGCCACATTAGGAATCTGGTATTTGCTCTCATATAGGTATCTGTAGATTGTTATTTTCAAAGTTCCATTTATTTTAATGTTATTGTAGCCTACTGAATGACTCTGAAGCAGTTAACAGCATGAAGGACAACATGTTTACTCTAAAGGGAGAACTGGGATAGACTGGGGTGGCTTGGCTAGTGAAGTAGGGTTTAAACTAGAATTGACTGGCAAATGCAATAAACTCAACAGAGTGCACAGAATAAAGAGTGTTTTAGTTAAAAGGTCAAACACAGCCACTGATAAGGAAGAGAAATCAAAATGACAACTGAGAATTAAAAAAAAGTTTCATTAGTGCTTCAACAAGAACTGATTTATCAAAACTGCCTATAATTTGCTAATTCAAGCAAATGAATATAAGCTACTTCTCTTTTTTTTTTTTATATAAATCATTGTACACTGGATGCGTTTGAGTTTTGGACTCTAATTACTTTTGACTTTTTTTTTTACAAGGTGCTGGTACTTTAAAGCATAAACAATAATTGAATCGTTGCTAAAAATAGTTTAGTCAATTGGTGATACAAAAAGAAAACTGAAGAAGCCCATTATGCAAATTAGCATAGGCATGGTTGCAGCACTGACCTTGATAGACTTTGTAGTCGAGTAAAAGGATCAATATGTCATTGCATATAATCAATGGTTAAAATGAAAGTGCAAAGCATAGACTACGTCTACTCTAATCCTATTGAAGTTGTCAATGTTGTCTTGTTTACTATTAGTTGAATTAGTCAAGTGTGTTCAAGTTGACTTTACCATTAAAGGAAGCTAATAAAAAAAGGCAAAAAAAACGTTGAGAAATGTTAAAAAGGAAAAGTTTGATTCATAAGTAAATAAGAATTGACTAATTGAAATATGTAAACTTTTAAAAAGAAACTATTTAAAAAAGCAAAGACAGGCCGTTTGAAGACCAGTGCAGCCTGGTGTGTTCAGGACTCTTATTTCATGTCAGCAAAAATGAAGCTACCACGTCAGCAAAAAGCATGGCAGTCTTCATAAAATATGAATCACACCGATGCATTTAACATGTTACTTTCACACAAAACATTAGCTCATAAAAATAAAAACACGGCGTCACAGTGCAAACGCGTGTTGCTTTGTACTGAATGTTCAGGATTTAACCCGGGTCAGGACTTGAACGGCTCACTTAAACCTCAGATTAACGGAATCTTTGAATGTATATGACCCAATAAATCACCAATTAATCAGAATCGCACAACTTTGTCAACCTGTGGTTTCATTCAGAGACCACGTAGTGTCAAAAAGGGGTTCATTCAATGTGTGTTTGGGGCTAAATGCAGTGCACAGTTTCCCTGTGGCTCACAGATAAACATGATTATAATCCAAACAGCTGCTGCCTCCCACTTCTCTCCTTTTGTCTGCACATTACAACGGGACAGAAAGCTAACATTGGCTAGCTAGCGCTTTAGCCCGTCAGCTAACACACACATCTGTCTGGTGCATGAATGCGACGTAAGACTCAAAATGCCCCCTACAGACGAAAATACATGCAAACGGGTAAAAAATGCAAGGTGAAAAGTGAGAGTGGTGAGCGGAAACTCGACTGACCTTTGCAGAAAGTCCTGGCTCTGTGCAGCGCAGGCGAACTGTCTGCTGACCCGGAAGATGACGGGGAAAGCGGCCGACACCGGAGTGTTATTGGGCTCTGATTGGATCATATGACAGGTGCAAACTTTTTGTCACCCAATATGCAAGAGCACATTTCTTAATCACAAACCATGCAAAGACGTATGCATTAATCAAGAAATCAATCAAATAAATGTCTTGATTAAAATTAAAATAGAGCACAGAAACGTGTATTCTGCTATAGGCCTATCTGAAATGGCGTCCCAAAATGTACTGAAGTTGCAACTCTGTATTGTTCCACTGAGGAGCGCTCTTTGACCATGTATACAAACTATTGCACTGTGGAATAAAAAGTAAATCAAATATGTAATTTTTCTTCTACACATAACCTGATATTAATCAAATGACCTTGCATGTGGGCTCTGGATATGCCTAAATCATATGTCATTGCTGAAATATAGCCTACTGTGGGCATGCAACATCCATGTATTCATTGAAAAGCTTCGTATGTTTTGCAGACTGAAGCCTATGCCATTTCAAACTGAGTAAAATTATAAAAATTAAAGATAGGTGTAATGTTCTGTTACTGTGGCTGTGATGCATTCCTTTTTGTGTACTTCGGTATTTATTGTGGTGTATCCCCTTCTATAAGATGTCAAGGTGTCATGATGGGATATCTACTCACATACTAAATGTCTAATATAAAAGGTCTAAAACAATCTATTACATTCCTTTTAAAGTATTTCACCGCCGTTTGAACTGCGGTCGGTGGGCCCCCTCCAGCCCCTTCAAGGTCTAATCAGTTCCACGTTCGAGCAATGCCTCAGTTGTTTAAACATATGGTGCAAGACTCACATTCTCCACTAAGCGGTGCTTTTTAATAAAGTATTTTACATCGTGTCATCTATTGTTTTTTCATTTACATTTTTGTTAATAGCTCCTGAAAATAAGAATCTAATGAACTGAATACAGTAAGTAGAATTACCATTGAGGTTTCAATTTATGGGCAGTATTCTTGTATGACACATGATGAAATATATTATAAGATAATTGGCGTGGTGGTAGAAATGTGTCTATGCTTGTAGATACACATGAAAGGTTGGCGTTCCTTTTAAGTTTTTAGCTGTTAAACTTTGCTCATGAGAACACAGGAGCAATAACTCTTATCTTCAGCATATTTAATCGTGCGCAACAGCACACCCCTTCACTAACAGTGTAATATATGCACTTCATACAGTATGAATACTCTCGCTCACATGCATACTGTTCATCTGGTTCTCTTTATCAGGCTCAGAGAGTGGAATGCATTGTAGCTACGCCTGGTTTTCATTTCAATCTTTCACCCTTAAGGAAGGCTCATCTAATTGCGTGGGCTTTGCCTCAATGTCTTTGCTTTTATTTTTGCCAAATTCTGTCTTCCTTTCCTTTCTCAATGACATTCATACTACAAACTCAACCAAAATGTGTACTTATAAGGTCAGGGAGCAGATGGAGGAACATTTCAAGTCCTAATGCCTTTCAAGAGACATTGTTTTCAATCATTTCACACTACCTGCTGTCACTGTAGCTTGCTCATTTTTAGTATATGTTTATAATATATTGCTCGTTAAATATTTGTCTTTTGTTCCTATTTCTTTTTTCAGGCCAATTGTTTTTTTCCCAGGTCGTTATTTTGAAAAACAAGGATTGAAGGAAGACCAATTGTATTTTGGGTGATTGCACATCAAGGGCCATCACATCTTTGACATATGGTGACTGATCCTGGCTTTACATCAAAAATAAGGAAACATCAGCATCATGGATTAATTCTAATCCCATATGAATCATTCAAGGTCTCTATCATGTCACTGCTGCTGTCTACACTACATTTGTTATATATATTTGTTTGTGCTCTGAGAGGACTTACTATATTATATTTACAGAGTTAATTTGGATCATTTAAAATGCCCTGTCATTTTCATGGGAAAAAATCTAAGTTTGATTTCTGGTGAGAATTGATAGTTGAGATGATTGTAAAAAAGTGATAGATGACTGGTTTCAGGATTTAGTTTAATGTTGTCAAGATGTAAGGTGGTTGAGCTTTAATGGGCCAACGGGGGGAGGGATGAAAACCTTTTTCCTGACAGTCTGTCGGGTTAACTAGCCTGTGGGCACATTTTCCTTTGCTTAACAACTCTGAACTGGTGTGAACCTTTCTAGACTGCGGCATCCATTAGCCTGTCTGGGTCATTTACGGTCACAGCCCCTTCATTTAGAAGCTTTAACTCCTGTTGAACAAATGGCTTTAAGCTGAACTGCTTTTACTATTATCACCCACTTTTACTACGCCATTCTGTCAACACAACTTCCTCTGACTTGTGGGAGGCAGCAGGCAATATCCACTGTCAGTCTCTGATAGATACTTACGGAATTTTAAATATAAATCTGTCAAAAGCGGTCAATCTTTACCAGGTGTAATAGTGGAAGTAATTTGGTTTTGCAGGGTTATTGTCTCTTCAATTTCCCCGCTCTAGAGGGAGGTCAAAGGTCAAGATCAGCTTCACAGCAGCCCCCTGACTGAGACCTACAGTTATGCAACAATGTGTGTGTAAATGTAAGAGACATATTTTTCATAGATAATGGACACTAAAACAGTCAGCTGTGGGACAAAACAGCACCACACATACACAAAGAGAATGTGTAAGTGTACAGTATATGAGAGAGAAAGAGAGGAAGAGAGGAAGAAAGAAAGAAAAAAACGTTCCTCAAGAAATGCTTTGAAGTCCTACAAAAACAGGAGTTTCCTGTTAACGATCCTGGGGTATAATGTGAACCAGGAGTGTGTGTGTGTGTGTGTGTGTGTGTGTGTGTGTGTGTGTGTGTGTGTGTGTGTGTGTGTGTGTGTGTGTGTAAGGAGAGGGAAGTCTCCCCACTCAGTCCATCTCTGCTGGTAAGATGGGTTAACATAACTGCAGTCTCTTCTGTCCTTTTAACTTTGAGATTCATGTCAGATTTGATCCACCTGCTTTATCTAGGATACAGAACTTTCCCGTCTTTAATGGGGTTTTGAATTTGGATTCGACGTATGGATTACTCGGTTTTGCGACTGATGATTTAAAGCTTTCGTATTCTTAAATCACTTCTAAAGAGCTGGCAAATCCATTCTGTTTCAGATGCAACGCTGCAGCCTAGAACAAATGCATTTTTTAACTCGAGGATTTGTGAGCCACTAACTATTTCCAGCTGATTAACAAACCGACTACTCATCTGTGTCAGTAATGATTGTTCATTTCAATAAGTCAAACTGGCCTCTGCTGTTCTTTGCTGCTCTGTGGAGCCTCAGCTACCCGGGTCTGCTCACCGCATCGCCGGGCATCAGTCGCAGCAAGCCCATGGAGCCGCTGGACCCCAATGTGAGGGAGTGGGGAGACTATTCAGACCTCCCCCCTGGGATCGAGCAGGGGTTGGGGTTGGATGAAGAACATGGCGACAACAGAGGAGCTGGAGAGTCCTCAACCAGCCTGGCTCCGGAGCTGGATTTCCTGGCAGACTTTGCAGGCAAGACAATACAATTATCAGCTGTGTTATTTTCATTTCTGTTTATCTACTTACCTCTAAACCCTTCCTCCCCTCCAGGTAAAAAGAGACTGTGGGTGATCACAGCTCCATCCCATAATGACCACTACCTTCGTATGATGGAGAAGCAGCTGGAGGAAATGGAGCAGGTAGGTTTATTTTCTCTTTAGATATACCCTTTAGAGTTTTATTTAAAAAAAAAAAAAATGTAATATGGAAAGGTGTAGTAAGTGAAAATATTTTTGGAATTTGAGAACAGGTAGAAGAAATCAAGTTTTACGCAGGGAAAGCTTTCCAAATTCCCTTTACCTGTGAAACACATTTTCCCCGGATTATTTTTTGGAAGTCACCATTTGTTCTATGTTCTTGTCAGGATCATGTATCAGTGTGTGTTGTTGTTGTAATACTCATTTAGTCCACAAGAGGCTGAAGTGCACCACACCTTATGTGTTTAGAGTGCATGGAGAAATTAAAGTCCCCTGGAAGAAAACATTGGGGTCATGGGATATTTCTCACAGATGAAAAATGTTAAGTCGCTTCAAATAATATCCTAGAGAGTTATGATCCTAGATTCCACTTTTGTCATAGATAAACTTTGTTTTAAACCATTTACAAAGATTACTCTGAGAAATCCTTTTTTTCACCTATTCTTAATTCATATAAACAATACAAAAAATAAGTTAAATCAAAATTAGGAAAAGGATAACCTGATTATTTTACTCACTAGCATTGCAGAGCTTCAATAGCCTTTCTGTAACTACTTTTCTTTGTTTTGCGTCTCTGCCGGACTCTTTCAGAAAGCGCTGAACTGCCGTCTAGCAGAAAGAGACACATTCATCGTCACCATCATCCAGAACGCCATGATGGAGGGTCGAATCCAGAAAACAACTTTTGTAGGAGAGGCCACAGTGGAGAGCCTGGACCCGGACACAGTTAGCAAACTGCTGCATTACCTGGAGCTAACCAGCCAGGTAACCAGTTAGTCTCTCAACAACATAATATGCTAGCTACAAACATTTCCTTTTAAAAGTTTTTATGTACATTTTTCAGTACCTGACCGTTTCTCCTTGTCTGTACCAATGGTTTCAGGAGCAAGGCTTCACCATGCTGGTTCTAAAGAAAAACCTTCGGGCCAGTGAGAGCTTTCCTTACCCGGTCCGGATTGAGGCGGTTTTGGAGCTCATTGATCAGTTTCCTTTGAGAAGGCTGGAGAAAATTACCAGAAAAAGATCCAACTTGAGGTTTCATTATACTGCCATTTACTGAAACAGAGAACAAAGGAAGATTTTACAAGTTCAATCAGTCTACTTTCAATTTGAAGTGGTACTTTTATTAGGGAAAATGTTAGGAGTTAATGCACCAATGGAAGAATGCATGTTACATTCAAAGTAAATGTGACATGGTAAAGGATTTCAATGATCGTTTCTGAGTTGTTTTTCTGGGAAAATCTACATACATTTGACTTGACAAATGCTGTATTATGTTTTGTTTTACTCAGATGTAAAACCACTAAAAAGAAGCTTGTGATGAAAAGGAAAAAGAAGAAGGTACTGAGCCCTCAGAGGAGAGGGAATGTGACTTCTGTTGTGGCTTTACAAAGAAAACCTCCCATGGACAAAAAAGCTGCCCTTAAGAGTAAAATCCAGGAAATACTGAGTGGACGGTCGAGGTTTGTTATCCGTAAGGGGTCAACGAGGGTGAAGGAGTCTAGCAGTGCCGGTGGGGCCACTTCTAACAAACAGCAAAAGGTGCAAAGCCCTCCATCTGTATCAAAGAGCATCGAAGAAGTGAAGAAAGACAGGTGCTATGTTCATATTTATAGTCGAGTGCTGATGTTTGATTTCACTTAAATCCTGCTTAGATTTTATTATTCCATCTGTTATGTCAGGCCTCTCCAGTCATTTAAACCAGGAAGAGGTGCTATTTTCAATGCTGGACGAACATCAAAGTAATGTTTTCCTTTTCTACTGCAGGCCTGACTCAGCTGTGGAAGAAGGGAAGAGAACACATGACGGGAAAAACGGTGATGAGAAAAAAGAGCAGAATATAAAGGAGGACACGCAGGAAAAACAAAGCTCTAAGAAAAAGGGTAAAGGGAAGAAAGGGAAGAAAGGAAAAGGCAGAGGGAAAAAGTCCAACAGAGAGTTCAGTGAGAAGGATAAAACAGCCCTGAAGGAGTTTTTGGACAAGTTGAAGGGGGCAAGAAGGTTAATGGTGAGACATTTTTTTCCTTATCTTTGACCAGATCCTGATCCACATTTTACAGTAAATGCATGCACAACAAATAGACTTTAAATGCATATGTGTGCCTGATCAGTAACTCCCCATCATCCATTTAATGAGAGATGCATCTGTTTTGGTGTTGTCCTGGTAATAGTTGATCTCAACGCCCAGCAGAGAGGCAACTCTGTACATCCAGCAGAGAGACGGCAGCGTGAAGCAACAATGTGACCTCGCTATTAGGAAGATCACCACGGTGACCATCGTGGGAGAAGGAAGTGACGCCACGCTAACGATGCAACACCACCAGCTAGGTAGGAGTTTGTAGATATCTGTGTGTGTGTGTGTGTGTGTGTGTGTGTGTGTGTGTGTGTGTGTGTGTGTGTGTGTGTGTGTGTGTGTGTGTGTGTGTGTGTGTGTGTGTGGGTGTGTGTGTGTATGATGTTGTCTGTTTGAACATTTGCATCTACAACATTTGGTTAGGTTCCCTCTATGAAGGATCTCGGAAATAAATATTGAGCAGGTATTATATATTTGTTTTAACTAACTACTGTCGGAATATTCTAAACCAAAAGAGGAACACATTGTTTTTTTATATAATGTGTAACCAAAGGCAAATATGGTGTTTCCAAGCAGCAAAGGCGTAGTTTACTGTGAGTTGCAAAACGGTCAAACAGTGAATCCTTTTAATCTTGCATATGTTGTAACAAAATGTTGTTCAAGCTTCTTCCTCTTCTCAAAACATCTTAATTTAGAGGGTAAGCATGCTAACATTTGACACATTAGCAGAAGACCCAAACTTTGTAGGTATTTGGTCATAAACCAACGTTCGGAAAATCCCATAAAACAGGCCTACAAATACAGTCCCTGAAGGTTACACGGTGGGTGCACTGGGTTACACTAATGTAGCCGGGATAACTGACTGTTCCCGCGTTGATGTATGTTTTGTGTGTTTCAGAGTCTGAGCCTCCACTCAGTGACCGATCAGAACATTTCTCAGACTCGGGTATGATCTCTCTGTTGAGATCAGAGCTCGGCCTGTCGTCCTCGGACCTCTTTTCCATGACCGTCACAGACTACGACATCAAGCCCAACGTAAAACAGTCTTCTCTGAACTTTTTATTGTCTTTTTATCTGGGTTAGATAAGTGTGCATGCTCGTTCTCAGCACCACTCAGGATCACACCTGGAAGTAGTCTAGTTCACAGCTGGCCAGTGTGTTGAGAACAATATTCACCAGACATCATGTTTTAAAAATTACACATCTAGTACCACCATTTCATTTATTTGAGAAAATCCAATAGAATTGAGCACAATTGAATAAGAGTTTATAATGAATTGATACATTTAATGAAATTGACAAATAGATGTGTTTTTGTTTTAGGCATGTCAGGACCAATTGAAATGTAATTCCATGTAATATTTAACCTGACCTATTTAGCTTTTTTTTTACCCTAGAGGGTTTTTGAGGCCCCCCCATCAGGTCCTGCTCTGTTCGAGTACATTGACAACTTTGCCTCAAGGCGCTCAGAAAAAGAAAAGGAAAGAAGGAGCCCTCCGTCCTGCTCCAATGGGAAGCAAAAGCCTGAAGCTGATAATATACTGCTCAGGTACTGCACTTTAGCTTTGTGTTCATTATCATCTAATACAACAAAGATACAAACACATCCTCTCATCTCTTAACCTGATGTCACCTACCACTGACTGATACCCCATTATCAAACTAGGTTCGTGTCTAAAAGGAGACTGCTGCTCATCTCTGCTCCCTCTGAGGACGACTACTCCTTCCAGCAGCAGCTCTCTGCTCTCAGTGGACAGGGGTGTCACTTGGGTCAGGAACACACACACACACACACACACACACACACACACACACACACACACACACACACACACACACACACACACACACACACACACACACACACACACACACACACACACACACACACACACACACACACACACACACACACACACACACACACACACACACACACACACACACACACACACACACACACACACACACACACACACACACACACACACACACACACACACCACCCCCCCCCCCCACACTTCTGCTGCACAATACACTGCTTGTCTTCTCTGTAGTTTTCGGTGCAATGAGGAAATGTTTCGACAGTCACATTTCCTCTCTGACTGTCCAACCAACAGTGCCAGTTGCCTTATTGGGCAGAATTGCATAATAACTATTTTGCAAAGAAGGACATAAATGTATACAAGTGTACTTTATTTTTCCTATAACGTATTCTTATGTATTAAGACAGCTAATTGCAGAGGTCGACAATTACAATTACATTTGAGTACTGTACTTGAGTACAATTAGAAGGTAGATGTACTTTTAGTGTTTTTAATGCCACTTTATACTTGGACTCTTTGACATATTTTCAGAGTTTATTACATTTTTGAAAATACATTATTTATGTAAAAATATATAAGTAATTTTATAATTGGCCATCCTGCAAAAGCTATTTTCTTTAAACATTAAATAAATCTTTAATAAAAAAAATGTTGGGTCTTTCCTCAGGCATTCGCCACTTTGCCATGTTGAAGCTGATTGGAACTGGGAACAAAGCATCAGGAACTGTTGAACTCTTGCCCCTAAACGGTAATAAGTTCATTTTTGTAATTCCTTCAAACAGTCTTTATAGAGAGGAAAACATACTTTTCACCTTGTCATTGTTCTTGCAGGTCATAGTCAGAGTGAAGTCGAACCTCTATCCAGGGACATGGTAAACAATCTGAAAGAACAGCTGAAGATCAGTAAGGACTATTTCAGCATGCTGTTTGTGGGGAAGGACAGCGACGTCAAGGCGTGGTTCCCGTCCCCCATGTGGACCCTGGATAACGTCTACGACCTGGTGGACTCCACGGAGCAGCGGGTGCAGGAGGAGAAGCTGCAGAAGAGACTGGGGATCCACTGCCCTGAGGACAGAGGGAGAGGAGCCAGTGAGGGGGGGCATTACCCCGGCTATGATGAAGATGGGACGGAGGACACATACTATCGCCAGTCACAGGAATGATGAGAAGGAAGGAGGAAGAAGATTTACAGTAGTGGAGTGAAGAAGAGCTTCCTATATTCTGGAGATGACACAGCAAACACATGAACATACACAAGTTAATAACAAGGACCTACAAACACATCTTCAGCACAATAATAAGCTGTATATTTTTATGTTTGCAAGAAATAAATGTGAAAGCTGAGCAGAAAATGTTTCAGGAATGGTTTCATTCAAGAAAGACTTAAGGAAAACACATGTGCAACTTTTTTAAATTGTATTTAAAAATCTGGTGTAGGCATATGCTCATTGAAGTAACAATGAAACATTAAACTGTACTCCAAGGACGAGCAGATTGAGCTCTCTGGCAACACTTCTGTCCACTCTTTCTCAAACACAATCACTGTCTAAAATGTAAAAATGGAACTTCCCTCTGCTGAAACGCTGTGATGCTAAAATTGAAACTGTATTTAAACAAAAAACATGTTCTTCATTTTAATTCTGGGCTAAACATCTGTTTTTTAAAGAGCTGCAGTCTCCAGACACCTCAGGGTCAATACAACAAAGAGTTAGTGATGCTGGACACGTTGCATGCGTCAAGAACATTCTTTAACAAAGTCTGATTAAACGGCATAGTCTTTCAGTTCTGAAAAAAATAAAACATTTTACATGTACGTATCTCTGTATGCCTATGATTAGAGTACATAAAAGGTCCTCAAATTCCATACATAAAAAACAAACGTGATTTTATAATAAGGAGAGAGCAATTTATATATATGGGGCCCAGTAAATAGAAGTGTGAATAGTCATGACATGGCAACGCTGTAAATATCCTTAAGCAATGCTTCGTAATTTAATCCAGATGAGAAGATATGCAGTGAGTTAACAGGACATTTGTGTAAAACATCACACATGCCTAAATGTGGATGTTAGTTTCTGCAAGTGTAGTTGCATCTTACAGAAAGGGAAGAAGAAGTAAGTAATTATAGGTTTGGAAACACTCTGGTGGGCAAATAACGTACAAATACAATTAAATATCTAACAGCGTCTCCTTATAACAGGAATGATCAAATCTGCATGTGGGTGTGTTGTAGCTTCCACAGTCCAAATGAATGGCAGTCAGGCAGATTAAAGACTGTTTTAACATAGACAGGAAAATGAGAGTAAAGTCTGTCTATTTTCTCCAGGTACATACTTTGATGAAATAGATGTATTTCAAGCGTTTAATGTTTGTTTCTTAGCAATTCTCCTTATTTTCTAAGAAATGTGCTTTATTATTTACATACTGCATACATACTGAAGTACAAAAACAAAATGCCTGTGCCAAGGAAGTACAGTTATTTATTTTTGTTAAGCATTCACAGCTTCCTATGAATAGTCCCATTGAAATGTGTCATGCAATGATAATATAACCATGACATCCACTAGGAGGACTGCTCAGCTATCATTGGGTTCACTGACCTGTTCCACTTTCTCACACAATGCATTTGTCAACCTCTTTCTTCTAAACACTTACTCATACTTTTCTCTGTATTCAGGGAGATAATCCAGTTTTTCCCACCCTACTGAGTGCCGAAACCACTAACCTAGGCTTAAGTGGCCACAAAGTCAACACAAAAAAACACTACATGGTCCAGAGTAAAAACTAAACTACCAATACAATACATTATACCTGAACTATTACTTCAGAAAGATCAGCACAGACGTTCACGGACCCTATCACACCCCTGACTGTACCTGTGGTGCCACTTTCAGGTAAAAATCAAAATGTTTACAGAACTTTGTATGACCAAATACCTTGTGAAATAAGTTATACATGCTTATTCGTACATTTTCGCAGGCTAACATTGTAAACTTATGGTGAACATCGTTAACATTTTACTGCCACATTTTAGCATGTAAGCCTTATTATCGTGAGCCTATTTGCAATGCAAGTCATGTGACATTTCTTTCCCCAAAATAGTCACATTTGAAGTGTTTCAAACAAAGGAACAAGCCTCACAGTGTTTTCTATTCACCTGCCGCTGAGTGAGTGAGTGGGCACCAGTTGTTGAGCACAGAGGGAATGTGCAGGAAGTTTGCCAGGGATAGGCAAATCCATCAGATAAAAACACACAGATAACAGAGGCTGGGACACTCACACAAAACATACTTACTACTAAGAGAGGAAGTAGTCTGCTTATGTCACCAACTGAACCAGAATGTTCATCCCCTCAACATACAAACACACACACTCATGTAATGCTCGCTGTCACTCACCATATCTTACCTCTCTCTCTTCGACAGCAACAGAAACTCACACAGACACACTGATCAAACACACTCTGCTGCACTTTACACACCAACCATTCGGACGTAGCAGAGGTACCTGGGGCTGCTGTTCTCAGTATGGTGAGTACAACTAAACTGGCAATTAAAACTGTTAAATTACTATTGAAAGCTACAATTTGAAATATGTCGCACTATATGAAGATTTCACAAGATTTATAGTTATATGAGAATTGTGAGTGACAAGTATGTCTTTGCAACAACTTCCTCAAGTAGCATTCTTGTACACATTAATTTACCAATGCAATGTGTTTAAGCAAGTTGTGCATGTGTGATTCAGGAGGATTAAGTTAAATAGAAGTTAAATAGTACGCTGGCATTCAACACACCTTGGACTTCAGAGTCACTGTAGCGATTTGTAGGCTTTTAGTTAATCTAATAAAAGAGCCAAATTATTTGAATTGCATTTAAAGTTTCCATTTGATTTCTTCATTTATATTGTGTAAAAACAGTATTCACCCTCTTGGTATTTTTCTTGTGCGGGTTCGTGTTAACTAGATTGAGCAAGACAACTTTGGCCTCCACTTTTCATCACACTGGAAATAGAAATCATGGTTCCTCTTTACTTGGACAAGAAGTGAGTCTTTTCTCTTTCATTTCTCAGCTAGTCATTGCACTTAACATGTACCTATGCTTAATGGCTGCATAGACGGCACAAATATATGGTATATTTGCAGCAACAGGAAATTTAGCTATAAGCTAACGCCTAACTATATTCTAAGAGGTGTTTCAAACATTTGAAAGTTCATTAAACAAAATTGCAACTGGACAAACATTTAGAGAAGCGGTAATTGCGACTGTCTGGTAAAGAACATATTGGGTCATTTTTAGTACACTGTGGTTAAGAAACAGACGCGTGATGAGGGAACTTTCTTCTGATTTCATATGCAGCCATATCATGACAGACTAAGGGTATTGGTACCACTGCAAGATGTTACTGGCACTATTAAAGTGACACTCCACCCTAAGCCTTTTTTTAGGGCATCAAATACGGAACCTGCTGCAGAGTTTGCTTAAGAAAGGTGTTAGATGTAAAGTAAAAGTGGGCAGTGGCCTTCTCAGCTAAAAACAATGCTCCAACATCCCTTACGTGTCCATTCCCAGGCCAAGAAAACGGCAATATACCGTAATAAAAGATTTGTAGCCATATTTTGAATGATGGAGGGATATAACTGCAGAGCAGAGAAGTCCAGTATGTCAATTAAAGTAGAAAAATGTAATCTGAAAAGCTGCAAAACGCTTAAACTGGCAATCATTTTCCAACAAATATCTGCTTGTAGTAACCTAAAACTATGACATGTTCTTATGGTTATGTTTTGGCAAGTCTAAAGGCAGAGTTAAGGTTATATTTTCTCCAGCATATAACAAAAAACATAATCATTTCCTACAACTTCCATGCCATACAAAAGGCACTATCTTGACTGGAAATGTTTTGCAAATTAACATAATTCTAAAACATGTAAGCCAAAACAATTGTCAAGGTCGTGAGAAGACATGAAGCTTCAATCTCGAAATGTAACTCGTTCAGAATTATTAAAAAGTAAACCATGAGCTTAACTTGGGTTTGCATCTCTCATAAACATCATGCAGAAATCATTCTTGTTACAATAACACCCAGCAGCTTCTTCTTTTTGAAGCAAGTAGGACTGGTTTTACAATACTGTAGCTAGGTATTTGGTTAAATGTTGTTATTAGATCTGACATTTATTATTGAACTTCCTATTCTTCTTCAGGTATAACATTATACTTTGCATCACACAGTTTCCCCTTACTTTCACTGCTCTGTTGTAGGACTAACATCAGGTGTGTGTGCTCATGATCTTATCTTTACTTCCTGGTATGGTGCTGACTCCAGTCCAACCTGCCTCATTTCAATAGGAGTGGCACCTACTTGGTCTGTTTATTGTTGCACTTCGTAAAGCGGCATGAGTTATACTGAGTTATAACATTTTGCACATTGTGCTCAAAGGAGAGAAACATTCCAGATGTTTGAATGGCTCAATTGAAAGCAACACAATAGACTATTTTATTGACATTTCCCTTCCCCCAATCAAACTGCAATACAATAAACAATTGCTAAGGCTCAACAACAGACATTCATTTTATTTCAAACCTTTATTTATGCAGGTGAATCCCATTTAGATCATTGATCTCTTTTTCAAGGGTGACCTGCTGCACGTAGGTTCCACATGAATACATATAAACATAAAACAAAAAGGACATCATACAGCATATTTACAGCGACTACAGTTTACATAGCTAGTGACATTTACAGGTTCCAACAGTTTCTGATTGGATAGCATCTATCCGTGCTTTAAAAACATTTAGTGGAACCAAATAGCTCATATTGCAAACATAGCTGCCTCTCTTCAATGAATATTTGACAAAAGTAGCTTTTGTTAATTAAGTAATAAAGCACTTTACCTGCAATTACGAGTTTATCTATTTTATAGTCGTGTATCATTTACATATAAGACTTTCCCTTTATGTGTCGTTTAACTTTGATCTGCTTTTAAGAATGTTTTCTTTATCATTTTGAGGGGAATAGCTTTCAAGGGAAGTCTCAAAAAATAGACTGACAGTATAGCTAACAATAATGGCACCTTTTTCTTTTCTTTTGGAGCTTGTCCTGCTAGCTACTTTTATTGGAAACGGATAACAACACTTGGTTCGTTTTATTTCAGTGTGATACTTTCAAAATCAACTCTACTCTTGCTAGTTTATAAAGATTGCCAATCCAAGCTCTAATAACCCAATGTTGGTGACACACACATTCACACACCAATGGCTTACGTGGAAAGGTGAGCGTTGATGCTAATTATTATCACTTTGGGTTTATTGTCTGTTCCTTATGTAGCAAGCCTGAACCTCTGATGAATGGACAACTTGTACCTCTTCAGCAAGAGCTGTGTGTGTAGTTGCTCTGTGTGTTTGTATCATGGTTTGTGTCAATAGGTATGAGTGTTTTATGAGTGGCCAATAGAAGCAAACAGAGAGGTTAAGTAACCACAGAAAACAGCATGTATCACATAAAGCGATTGGAAAAGAGAGAAGGAAATCCCCTGAGAGCAAATAAGGCTTTTTAATGTTAAGCAACTTTCCGTTCCCATGTGAAGTTTCATAAAAGTCAAATAATGAGGATTTCTTTTTTTCTTGCTCGTTCCAGCAGTTTCAGTTTCTGTGGCAGAATATTTTGTTGTGCTGAAATCATTTTGCATCCTGCACAGCCCCAATGTTATTTTCAATTCTGCTTTTGTATTCTGATTATAATTCTTCTTCCTGATTCTCTTCCACTCTTTCCAGGCAAACAAAGCCGATGTAAAGGCCATGATGGCTCGGTTCCAAGCAGGTGGGGTCAACACTGACGAGTCTTCGTTCACACCGCCCGGACGCATCAAACAACCTCTTAACCCCACCCTCTCCTTCGGCCCCACCATACCCACAAAGAAACCCGTCCAGGAGACCTTCTCAGGCGGTTCCATAAATACTCCTCCTAAACCCTCTTATCTGAAAAACACAGCAACAAATAAAAGTGACTCAGAGGTAAATGATCCAAACGTTGCTAAAGCCCCAGCAAGCAGGTTTGCCAGCACCCAGGATGATTCCAACAGCAACAGAAAACCTTTCGCCGTTAATAAACAGCAGCCAACCTTGAAGTCACCTTTTTTACAGTCTTCTGAAGCTAAAGGCCCTCTACAGAAGCCTCCCCCCTTCAACAAGCCCCCACTGAGCTCCACCCTGTCTGACCCTAAACCTACCTATCCTAAACCCCCCCCACCATTGAACTCCAAGCCCAGCTGGGTGAAACAAGACAGCGGTGGAGGTTTACAACCAAAACCGAGCAGCAGCATTGGAAAGTTAATGCAGCAAAATGAAGAACTGGCAGGAGCTGGCCTCAACACTGCGAACAAACCTTCACCTTCGGCAAACCTTTTTAAGCCCCCGATCAACTACAGGACTGCTCAGAATACCTTCAACAAAGAGTCAGATAACGGCCAGGTAGCAGATGACAAACCGTCAAACACCACCACCAACTCTGTCCCTCCTCCAAAACCTCTAGCCAGTAAAAAACCCAGCATCAAAAAACCTCCAAAGCTTTTTCCTCAGACAAGCAGCATTACCAATGATGCCACTTCAGGCCCCAAGAAAAACCCCCTCCCCAACAGTTTAGCGTTGGGCCCTGCTCCTGCCAAACCCAACCGACCCCCTAAAGTCGACCTGGAGAGCTTTAAAAGAGGTGCTGTGGCCTCTGATAATGGTAAGTAGGGGTACATAAGGAATTAAAAGGCTGGTTTGTGACACTATACTGTAAATGTACCAATCTAGGGGGTTAATATCTGTATGAGTATTTGCACAAATGACTCCATTTGTCAATGTGCAATGCACTACAGAGTTGCTTCTTACAAAGTTGCATTACAGTTTGAGGCATCACCAAATGAATAACAGCTTAACCCCAGTAAGGAAGTGTCATCACACTTTAGGTGCGACCGTTAAACCCAAGCAAGCATTCTTTATTTAGATTAGAGTGAGAAGTTGCAGGCTTCAAAGAATCAGAATCAGAATCAGAATACCTTTATTAGACCCACAGAGGGGACATTTACATACATACTAAGAGCTCTATATAGGGGGGACCTTTGCTTATTTATCTGCTGAAGATGAGCAATTATTCAAGAAAGAGGAATGCCTTATTCCTTTATTTTTATTTTGCTGGATTCAAAAGTATAAAGTTGAATTTGAAGATATTACAGATTTAAATCTAAAAAACAAGCCGATCTAATTTTGTGCATGTATAAACATATTTCAAGTTAGATTAACAAATTCCTCTTGCAGTGATGATATATGTATGTTATTTGTGGTGACCTGTTGCCATTGAGGACACAAGGTTTGTTTGTTTTTCTTGGAAGGGATATAACAATTTAAATCTTTAAAAAATCTTACTTATTTAAGATTTCCTAGAAATTCAGTAAAATGATGTCAACAGTTCAGGTAACTGACTAATCTGTGATCCTATAGAGATGTAATTCGTTCTCAGGTCTCTGCTGCAAACGAGATATTGACCTGATACAAAACTTAACTAGAAGGGGTTCCTGTTACAGTTTTATTTGTGTTGATCTTCAGTCCATTTCTTTTCTGTCACAGGAAATGCCACTTTAAGCAGGATCTGTTACTGCGTTTCAGAAGTGTGAAAATGACTTCCTTCAATAGTTAAAGTGTCAGTGACATTAGCAACGTGTAGCCTGCATTTTTGTGTGTATCTTTGGTCATCTGAGAAACCAGCAATGATAACAACACCTGCATGTGCATTATACTCGTAAATGTCAATTCATCTGAACATCTAAGGAATCATTTTATACAGCGTCTACATTTTAAATTGTGTACATTCTGTACAAAATGAATACAAGTCTTGCAAAAGCTGCTTTGCAGTTGTTCATAGCACAAGATAAGAGACCAAAGTCACTGAAACACCCTTGGTTCCTCTATTTCCCCAGCCAAGTTCCCTGTCCAGTTTCTCCTTTCTCTCCCCCCCCCCCCCACTCTCCACTCTGACAGAATACATTGTGTTCACGATATGAGGAAGTAAATCCAGCAAACAGGGATCGTTTGAAGTGACTGGTTCTGTATTTAGACAAACACCTGACCTACATTGGTATTCAGTCAGAGGTGAGGGATACACGTTGACTTAAAAGCATCATAAAGAATGAGAAAAAATTGTAACAGCAGAAATAACCATTTTGCGTCTTTTCACTCGGTCATAGTGTATATCAGGGGTTTCTGTTTTGCATGAGCAACCACACTAGTCCTTTAAGGGGTCCATAGTTCTCTATGCATCAATGTATCATTGTTGGGCACTGGTAAATAACTTACAGTAATTGATTTATTTTTTAACATCCTGTTTTTCTGTCACAGGTCCTGGCAGCTTTAAGAAACCAACCCTCCCGATTCCTTCTCACGCCAGTATCCATAGCAACAACATGACCCCACCTCAACCCCTTCAGCCTGCAGTTCCCAGGCTGCCCCCCGGACACCCTGGAGCCATGTAAGCGCCACATTATTGGAGGGAAAAACCAACTAAATAATGATTATACCGTATGTTTTCTGAAGGTAACCTCTGACTGTGTGTTTCAGGATGCAGCAGGGTGAGTTCCACGAGGATCCCCCGCCTCTACCACCATCTACAGGTTCAGGAACAATCACTATTTAAATATATGTGAATTATCATGACTGCACTGTGGAAAGGCGTTTTTGTGCCACAGGAAGACATGAGAGGACTGTGTGATGGTGAACCTTGTACCATATTTAGATATCAGAAGACTACATTAGTCAGTATAGCTTGGCAGTGAATAGTCGGCCTTACTGACTTATTACCTACTTTTTTCCCTAAGGGAGGGGGGGGGCCAGTCCATGTAAACATTTATAAAAAAGCACATACTTTTAAAAGACTTAAAATTGTCAAAACTCAAGAAATTATGTTTTTCAAGGATGGGACAGTGGTGGTATGAATAAGGCTTTCTGTCAAAAACCTTGATAGCTCTCTTGTACAGCTGTTCTATGGGTTTCAGGTGTGTGGCACAAGCAAACGACCAGTTTGTGAAACAGTATTCAATGTGGGATAGAATCATGCAGTGGAGGTATGACTTTGCAGCATTGACAGTTAAGAAATGCTGCAAAGTTGTCTATTTATCTCTAGACAGTCTAGATTTCCATTCAGTGTGAGTGAAACCTCAAGAAACGTTGCTTTACATGATTCAGAGTCAAGAGATAACATGTTTACGATACACTGTTAATGTTACTAAAAACACTCAAAGCTCAAGTTAAAGGCAGATGATGAGCTTTTCCATAAGAATCATATTCTCCTGTAATGTTGATTCTTTGTTTCTCTTTAGGTCATCCCAGTCAGAGAGCAAAGGTGAGATATGTTGATTTAATTTCACATTAATACAGATTTGCATGTGATTACACATTTAAATGCAGACATACTGTACTCACTTAGATAAATAGCGTGCATGTTCAAGGTTCTTTATTTTGTCATACAAACATAGCTACAGTGTAGTTATGCCGATGAAAATCTTAGGTCAACAGTGCAACACAATAACACAGATAAACAGAAAAATATAGTGCAAGTAAATAGTAAATAGTAAATACAAAAAGAAAAATAGTTTAAAAAAGTGAAATAGTGAAATAGTGCAATAAGAGTCTATATGCAAGTTATTGGAATGATATATTAGAGAAATAGATAAATAATTACTAAGTAGCAGATGAATGTTATTGATGTTGTTTCAACAGTTCAGGTGTTTAACAGATGTTGTTTCAGCAGTTCAGTGGTTTAGCCTTATTGCCTGTGGTATGAAACTGTCTCAGAATCTGGTGGTTTTAGTACGGATGCTGCGGTATCGCCTGTCTGTGTGCTTATAAATGCATTTGAGGTGGTCAGCACATGTATATTTTTCAAATGAAGCTATTGAACATTAGTCAAATGCTTGTATTGGCTTTGTACCAAACTGAATGTGACATCTTGAAGCACACCTAAAACAGACTGAACATACTGCTGAACCTATGTTAATTAGAATCATTGCTTAACTTCACGCTGTATAATCCCTGATTCATTCCCTTAGTGACCAATTACTGAAATGCAATTGTGCTGAAGGAAAAAGGCAAATGAACAGTTCAGTGATTACAAAGATTTGAACTCAACAGGACAAAGTGTTGTGAATCAGCAAAGTCATTTGTGATTACCACAAAAACACATGTGACTAACCCAAACACTAAACCTTATGGTGCAATATGTAGCAACATGTATTGGAACATCCAGCTACAGCACGATTTAGAACAGATGATTCTTGTAAATGATAATAACTTACAGTGTATGCACAAAACAAATAAAATATGCAAGTTAGATTGATTTCAGGATACATTGTTGGTGGTGTGTGACTATATATATGTGCATATAAGTAGTGTGCAAAGAAAGAGCAGATATTCAAAGAGGAGGAATTAAAAAATTATAATTATTGGGGCAAAGATAGAAAATGTGTTAACACGAGACTATAGAGGTTTGAAGTGATTCAAGTATGAACTGAATCATGTATTAAAGTGGACCTATCATGCTATATTTGAATAATATAGTGTAGGACCATACCTATATAAGGCATATTTATACTTTTTTTTTTTCAAAATACCAAACAGATCATGCATTTTAGCCATGCCTCATTTTGCTCAATTTGACCATTTCTAGCTCTGTTTTAGCAAGGGCAGATTCAGTGAGAACAGCACCATCTACAGGCCTGGCATATGTACTACAGCGTCTCCAGCGCTTTCGAACGGCAATGGCCGTGGCTGTCTCCTCCTGATTGGTGGAGTTGGCCCAATAGCCGTAGCGCCACCGTCCTGACGTCAGGACAGTGTTCAAATCTGGATCAGTTTTTATCAGATCCGTTGTAGCCCCTTTTTTAGAGATTTGGGTATGGAGGAAAATAGAGAGGGTTGTGTTTTCTGACACTTGGTGAGTTCCCTGGAACACCGGGGACACATATTCATGTATAAAAGACGTACAAAAGTGCATTTTGCATGATAGGTCCCCTTTAAAGTAAACTAATTTCTGCTGTTCTAACTATTGCTTCTTTATGTGTGTCTTGGTCAGGAGGAAAATGTTGATCATGATGATGATGAAGACATGTATGAGGATCTTGAAGACCGATGGTGAGAGAGTGTTCTTCATTAAATCTTCACCTGTTTATCCAACATCTTTTTCATATCTATGAAAAAGCCCTGCCAAAAAAACTAAGTTTGCTGATTTTAACTCGAACGTTGGTTCAAATCCCAGTTCAGCTGTGTTTATACCTACCTTTACCGACACTGCTCTCTGGTGGTTGTTTTGCAACCATACAAAAGGTTATTGTACTTTCAGAAATGTGTTTTCTAATCTTATAAATGCTGTGTTAAACCCATTTGTCCAATTTTATAATTTACTGTCTATTGTCAAATCTCTTTTGCTCTCAAAAGGGAGGAATCTGAACAAAAACAAGACAAGCAGAGAGAGAAAGACGAGAAGGAGGAGAAAAAACAATTGGAGGCTGAGAAAAAGCAGCAGAAGAAGGAACAAGATGCCAGAAAGAAATATAAAGTGAGTCAACAAGAATGGAACAAAATATGAAACTAAAACCAGCAGGGAGTAAGCTTAGCTAAGCATAAAAAGGGATAAATATCTAAATGAATGTAACAATCTATTATTTCTTGTTTCTTGTCTGTTTGCATGTGTTTGTGTATGGCTTGGTGTGTTAGTTGGTTGGCTCCCTGGACGTCATCCACCAGGGGAAGGCGTGTGTGGATTGTAAAGGGAGTAAGACCGACCTGGCTCTGAAGCATGGAGACTGCCTGGACATCATCCGTGTCATGGGCAACCCCGAGGGGAAGTGGGTGGGTCGACTGCAGGATGGATCCAGTGAGTCCACGTATTTAATCCTCAGCTATTTCACGTATCCTTTTCTTAACATCCTTCAAAACAATCTGTTAATACAGAATAAGCCTTTGAATATGTCTCTGATTATCTGTTTATTTTCCATCTATTCATGAGCTACACATGCAATGACTAATACCCAACATCTATCCAACAGTTGGTTATGTGAAGACCACTTCAGTGGAAATTGACTTCAACACTCTGAAGAGGCATAAATCTGAGCCGGCATACGACCCCGAAGTATACGACGACATCGATGTGATGTCTTCTGATAACAGGTACTGAATTATATACTCTTACTCAACACCAGTTTGATGCACAGACAAGTTGCACTTGAAATGACTGGAGAGAGAACAAGAGAACTTCAGCTTTACGCAACACAGACACACAGATATTAAAAAGTTCACATTTTCACCGTATATTATTGTAGATATTATTAAATAAATGTCATTTTGTTTTCTGTGATTTGCTCAGAATATTCAAAGTTGACCCTTAAGGAAATATGTTTGATTAATATACATTTTTTGCAGAGAGTTAGATGGCATTATATCTGCAGTTTTAGCTTAGCTTAGCACAAAGAATGGAAAGAAATAGCTAACAGGTAGCTTGTAAAAGATTTAAAAACAATACAAATACCAGCACCATTCAAGCTCATAATTAACCAGTAATGTACACGTTACATTGCAAGATGAGTTTAGCTTTATGACCCAATTTATTACATGTATCAACTTGCCAAAACAAAGGTTTACTCAATCTATAATGTTTATCTCAAATTCTTCTTACCCTACAGTGGAATGAAAAGACCAGGAGGTATGTCCTAAAAATGAACATATTAATGTCCTCGTAATTTGTTTACAATCATTTCATTCAGTTAATATCAAGGTTGTTTTTGGTGAAATATGTTATCGTAACATCTTTACTGTTTTCCTGTAGTTGTCCTGCCCCCACCTCCAGGAGACGGAGAAGAAATATATGATGATATTGATCCAAACCTGGACGTCATGTAGGCATTTATTTGTTGTTTTCAATAGTCAGATGGAGTACGATTATCTCAGTACAATATGTTTGATGTGGACAGGAAAGTTAAAAGAATTGAAAGAAATGCAGATATGTTCATGATTGGTTGGCTCTTTAGTCCCACGGACTGCAGGTCTTCTCCTAAGAAGCCTCGTAGCTTCCTGCAGATGTTTGACCGGAACAGACGTCTATCCAGCACTAAAGAGTAAAATACACTCAGTACTAAGACTGATCACAGATCTACTGTTCATAATCACTCATCACTCATTTTTAGATATTAGTGTTCCTCTCAGATGAAGCTGATTTTGAACGTTGATTCTCTCCCCAAATCAGATCCAAAACACTTACCGACTAACACTGAAGGATGACTAATCCACACGTTGTTTCTGTTATAATCAGTGCATTAACTGTTGACGATTTTATTAACCTTTTCAACTCATTTGCATGTCTTAAATTAATATATGATTGTTAACCAGATCGTAGTATAAAGGAATTGTCCGTTAATGTCGAGTATACTAACTAAATATTGTGTTCAAATCAGTGAATGTGATCCCCATGTGTGGTTGCTCTGAATCATACTAACCTACTTTTGATTAACGATATTGCAATGATATAAATTATGTCAAATTGTAACTATTTTTATTCTCTTGTGCCAGAATGCCTCCACCAGAACAGTTCAATGCGGAGGGGAATTCAGGTATCACTCACTGTAATAGTATTATACCATGTGGATATGTGATGAAAAAGGATACTTGTTCCCAGTATTTGTCCTTCCTATATAATATAAAGTAGATATGTGCTAGTTTGAATCTCCGACTGACACACCTACTCTTCAAATCATGCTGATGGTCTTTTTTTGTAGTTTGTTTAAAATGTGCCCCCTCTGAATTCATGTAATGTCTTTGGTAATAAAGTAAAAAATATTCCATAACTAACTTATTTTTGTACGTGTTGTCACAGCAATTGATGAGGATATATACGACGATGTTGACTCTCAAAGTGGGCCTCCCGTTCCTCCGACCATCAGCAGGTACAATAATTCCCAACTACTTATATCTATGATTTGACCTGTATTTTCAAAACTGTCAGAGGTTTAAAAAAGTGACATAAAATATATATTTTTTCTCTGCAGCCTTCCACCACTAAAAGGCAGAAGCAAGACTCTAGACATGGACCCAAAAAAGCAGAAAAAGTTTGAGAAAGAGGAGAAGGAATTCAGGAAAAAGTTTAAAGTGTGTTGCTCTATTATGTCTTCAAGCATGTTTATTTGACCGCTGCAAAAAAAAATTAAACTGTCGCTTTATAATTAAAATGAATTCAGACTACAGCTACAAATAATACTTTATATCAAATTAAATTTGAAAATGTGGTATAATAATACTGGTGAATATAAAGTTAAACTGGCAAAGCTTTTCCTACATTAAAAACAAATGTGGTGTCAATAGTCGCAACATTGATGATGTCGTTCTCTTTCAGTATGAAGGGGAGATACAGGTGCTTAACCAGGTGACCATCGCCCCGACACTGACGAATAAGAAGTGGAGTGGGAAGGAGCTCGCAGTCAGAGCAGGAGAGAAACTTGACGTAATTGTTAACGCCGTGGATAACAAACTGATCTGCCGGAACGATGAGGGGAAATGTGAGTATCTGCAGCTCATTGTTAGGGGTTGCAAAAACATTTATAAATATTTAAGATTCCCACACAACAGTTTTTTTTTATTCGTCGCAACACAAAATTGGACGACCCAAGTCTAAAATCTGCTTCTGTGTGTATTTTACAGTTGGTTATGTTTCGACCGGCCACATATTTACGGAGTAAGTACCACAAACATTCACACACATAAGTACACACAAGTCTGGTTATACTGATTTTAGAAGACTTGTGAATTGTAAGGTGACCTTGGCTGTTATGTAAGGCGCCTCCAAATACAATGTATTATTATTATTATTATTATTATTATTAAGAAAGAGAGACATAAGAACATGTTGTCGGTACTGATCGTTTTGTTTTTGTTTACAGTGATGGTGATATCTACGATGATATTGGAGATGGTATGTTTTTTATTACCTTTTTTAAGCAGTGGACCCCAATCTCCATTTGAAAAGAAACACATTTTAAAATAAATATTGTATTTTCTTTTCAGATTGCATCTATGACAACGATTAGAACCATCGCACTGGGTTTATAGTTTCACACTCATACTGTTCATGTTATTTATTAATTTAATTAATTAGACCAAATTTCAAATGTTCTCTTAAATATTTATTTATCAACATTTGAGTCACAGAATAGATTAGACATGTGGGCGATGTTTCAGAGATCTGGAATTTGGCCAGCTTAATTTCTTAAATGTCATCCTTTAAATGTAGTTTTCTTCAAAAACACAAAACAAACTATTGGAATAAGGTTACTTGCAACTTTTCAGCAAAATGGGAAACATTTGTAACCAAACAGTATTTTCGTTAAGCATTTAAAAACTCCACAGCACTGTATTTACATGTATGCTTCTATTGTGCTCTGTAATTTGGTAGGAAGATCTACATGTTTTAAACATTATTGTTTTTCTGTTTTTTAAATGATGTCCATAATAGGATACTGTATATTCCATTCCTAACTTTAAGGCCAACTGGCATTTTAACAGCTCCGTAGTTAACTCTGTTGTCTTTGTCTCAAATTTTAACATGTAGAATAAACAACTGTTGGTGCCAAAATGTCTCTATTGTACTGTACATACATTTATAAAATACATATTGATTTTTGTCTAAACATCTTTATTTGTCCTTTTGTATAAGCAATAGCACATCTGCTATAGAGAGAGAGCTCCTGTTTCATGAGAATATCTCATGCAAAAAACCCTGATGTTGAATTATGACTTCAACTCGATTTAACGGTGCAGTTAAGGAGCAAGAAGGGAAGCACTATCATCTAGTGGCAGCCAACAGGAACTACAAAAACAAACCTGACAGATTTTGGATAAAAGTAGAAGTCAATGTTTGATGTTCACAGACTGTATGGTGCTGTTGGTTAAGTTATTGACAGTGACACACATGATAGATAGAGGTTAGAGACAAGGTGATTGGTATCTTTCTACCCAGTGTTATTGCGTTTTTATTTATTGGTGGAGCTGAATTATAAGTTAGTAATTGATAGTTTGATGAATAGATAATGAATCAGCAACAATATTGTAAATCTAATTGGTCGAGTAATTTTTTGAGGGTTAGTCTGCTTCAGAGAAACAAATTAGCAGATGATTGATAATGAAAATAATAGTTGGTTACAGCTTTGCATTATCCCTCCTTTAGCACAATTTAATGCAGCCTCAAAAACTAGACACAACCAGCCTAAAAAAAACACTAGAACATCAACAAAGCAACGGTGTAAATACCTCAGGAAGGTAAACACACCGCCATACTTATTCCATCTCTACTCACAGCCCAGAGTCCCTCAGCAGGGTCCACAGTGCCCTGCGGCCGCCTCCACTGTGTGGGGCAGCAGTGAGGAGAGAGCATGGATGTAGCCTGAGCACCTGGGGCTAGCAGCTTTCAAACCGTTAACTGAGAAAGTAGCAGATAGCTCCCATTGTTCTGTGACCTGTCAATCATCAAACCGGGGGTCATATTTCATTGTTTGTTCATTTTTATCTGAAATTGTACCCATGGATGTATAAAGAATAGTTCTACCGCAAAGTTATTCTCCGTGGGGACTTCCGGCAACAATCTTGATTCTGATTGCCCAGAAGACTCGAAAAAACATCGGCAAAGATGTTTTATTGAGAAGATGATCACTACGTGACAGAAGTTTTCAAAACCGTTTATGGTCTCCGGTACTTCCAGTCCAACGCCTACTGCATGCACAGCGTTAGAAAATTGGGCCTTCAAAATAAAAGTTTGACTATTTTCCTAAAAAAAAAAAAAGGATTCGGTCCGCGACCCACCAGTTGAGAACAACTGATCTAGAGAATTGGGTTGCGGTCGAATACTCCAAAAAAACAGCTCCTAAATTCTAACCCTATCGTCTATTCCTTGACCTCGGAGTGAAACGTCATGGGGTTAAGGGATAGTGGATAGGAGAATTCAAAAGGATTTAGGAGAAGAGACTGCGGTACTTTAGAGAATCCGACTGCACTTTCACTATCCGACGTGTTTATGATGCGCCAGCGGAGGTCATAAATGTGCGCCTGCTGCTGTGGGGAAACTATGGAAACTACAGTTTTCTATACAGCGGACTACAACATGGATGTTTAATAAGAACGAGGGACTACTGTAAACTCATCTAGAGACTCTGCACCGTGCTCTGATGCTGTTGTTTTATGCTTTATGAACGGGGACAACAGAGAAACATATTCTTCATGACCAAAGTTGGAATTGAAATAAAAAAGGAAAGTGAAACTTATGCTCGTCACCCTCTCCCTCCGGTCCACATTAATACAAATGATCCCAATACGTATGATTGTATGAAAAGATCTTAAAATCAATACAAATGTATTTATTATAAACGTTAGTCCTTAACATCTATCACTGTGTATATCACCATTCAAACATCTTTTAAAAGTTGAACAAACCCCACACAGCTCAGTAAAGACTGTGAAATCTTGACTTTATTTGATCATTTCAGTAAAAACTAACGTTCATATTTCTCTTTTTGATTATAATACTGATGAACGTTCAAAACAAAGCACTTTGGCAACTTACCACATACGTTTTAAAATGCTTAATAAGCACCGTAACTTTCATGATATCATTTCTCGTTCATAATCGGTTGTTTCCGTGAACGGCCGACTGTTGTGTGACGGCAAATGCCGCGGCCGCAAGGCATTGTGGGGCAGCATTTTCTCCTCTCCTTTCGGTTAGGGAGGTCCAGTGGTTCCTAAGCTAAAGGAGGTTATAAAGGAAGTTTGAAACCTCCTTTCCTTTTAATTTAGAGAATTCGAACGGCACTTATCATGGCTGCCACTGAGGGACTTCCGGGTCATTTCACTCCGTTAGGAAGGTTCCTAAGCTAAATGGACTATTCGACCGCAACCTTGGAACGGCACTTGTCATGGCTGCCACTGACGTACTTCCGGGTCATTTCACTCGGTTAAGAAGGTTCATAAGCTAAATGGACTATTGGACCGCAACCCACGAGAAGCAGGGAAATGAGTTTTAAGAGCAATGGGACGTCGTTTCCTCCGGAGCGTCGCGTGAAGCGACGTCCGTTTGTGATGACGCCGCACAGCTGATCGAAGTAGCCAGATCAGTGCATGTGCTGCATCGTCCAATCAGTGAGCGATACACAGTAAGGGGGCGGGGCGAGTGTCTGTGGATTTCACCGGAGGGTGGTCTGGTAGTTCCTCGATTATCGCTCCTCCGTTATCACTCCTCGATCCTCGATCCTCGGCCACTGGGACGGTACTCAAGATGGCGCAGACAAATCAACTTCCGGTGATACCGAGCCCGAGTAGCGAGGAAATGAAAAATAAGAGAAGTGAGACGCACCCATGGACGGATGCTGTGCTTCCCTGAGCGTATACCGCCGCCGATGGGAATACATTGCAATCCATTGAAAGCTCTTTGCGTCCGTTTATGAAGCTGAAGGAGACTCGGTGCGTCACAACTGCATGCCAAAGGACCCTGACCAAGCGTCGCTATTGGACGATCAGGGAGTGAGACTGTGTTGGTTTAGTTTGTACGTGATGTAAAGACAGAGCCTGTACACACTTTAGCACACACATTGAAGGTTTCTAATGTCTCTAATATCCCCTCCTCGACTCCTCAGTCCTCCGGTAGTGACCCGGAAATGGATTTCAGCGCGCCATGTTGAAGGACATCTAATTTCTCTAAATGCACTTCGAGGACCGAGGATCGAGCATCGAGGAGGCTCTCTGGAGGAGCTATAATCGAGGATACACTGATGGGTCCTCCGCGGATGTATTTCCGGCAATAGTGATGTTTAAAAGAGTCGTGACGCACGGCCGGACTTATCTCAGCCAATGACAGCTCTCTGCATGCATCCCCTGGATATTATTTTATTAACTTGAATCGCGATGCGATGTTTACAGTGAGAACAGCTGTAAGGGCCATGCAGAAAGCAGAGCAGTGTGTATAATATATATCACTCAGTATAACAGGCCTACATTACTCTCTTTATTTGTATGCTTTAGTTTAGTAGATATCTACATAGAGTCGTGTGTGTGTGTGTGTGTGTGTGTGTGTGTGTGTGTGTGTGTGTGTGTGTGTGTGTGTGCAGCAGACAGACAGGTCTCAGTTGGTTTGGTGTCCTCTGCTTACTTTTAATAATTGTAAATACAACTTTTGGCCCGTCATTTAATTTCCCCATTGCAGCGACCAGAGAGGGGGGGTATATCCAGTCTCTGATAGTGTTACGTTATGAGAGTGCTCTCATACTTGTTTGAATCTGAAATTGTATATATTTATATGTGTGTGTGTATATGTCCGCATCTGTAGCCTGTTATTGTCTCATTATACCGCACTGTGAATGAATTAAAAGTAAATATATAAGTCATCATGAACACAGTTCTGCCCATCAGACAGTGCTGCTGTGCCTCCTGTCATCATTAATGGACGTCTCTTTAAAATGACTGCTCACAGGAGAGGATTTCTAATTTCTCTAACCGCCTGCTACTCCTCTCTCCTCGGTTCCCCTCCGACTCCTCCGCTCGCATCTCCTGTGGGCGGGACTAAGACACGAGGATAGGAGTCGAGGAGGGGAATTAGAGAATTGAGAATCCTTCACAGAGTAAAGGTGTGTGTGTGTGTGTCCTTCAGTAGGAGATGAGCCTGTTTGTAATCCTGGCCAAGCAGCAATCCCAGGATTGGGGTCAGGGACCAGTAGTAAAAAGTGCAGTGTGGACAGAAATGTTCCCTAAATACTCTTGCGTTGTGTTCTGTTAAAACCTTCTTACATACTCTACCTTACCTTGTTGCATAAACAGTGCATGCTATTACATTGTTAAAGGTCATTTCATTTTGCTGACCCTCAAAATTAGGATAGTGATATTTCTATGATGTAATTCAAAAGTAATTTATTTTGGTTTCTAGGCAAGTTTCAGGAAAAAGTGAGAAAAGTAATTTACAGAAATAAATTCACACAGTTATCTCGTAAAAATATATTTGCTTTATTTGTGTCATCAGTGTATATGTGAAGAGGCAAGCTTTACAATACTGACCAGCCAGTAATTCTACGTATATATTTCTTATGGGTATATCCACTGCATAAACACTTGTATCTGATAAATGCACGCTAGTAAACGTAACTAAAAATATATATATTTTATTAATCTACATTTGGCTCTCTGCAATCAAGGTAAACAACACTAATTTGTAAATGGTAAGTGACTGGAAGGAGTGAACATGAAATGATCATTTTAAAATATATGTACAGTACAGTAGTTCAACTATATATCTATGTACTCATTTTCTAAAATGTGCATTCTGAACCCCTAAATGAATATCATATTTATGTACAATTTACAGTTTGTTTGAAAACAGCTCCAAACAAGATATACCATCTGCTGTGCCTTGGACTTTGCATTAAAGAATTGTATAATGTGTTACATAATATTGTACATGGGCATCACTTACAACACAGATTAACATACATCTTTTTTCAGTATTGCATAACTTCAAAGAAACTGTGGAAAGAAATGTTTGTCCCACAGCAAAGAAACAAGCACCCATAACCATATCTGCACCATCTGAACTAACAATAATCCTTAACATGTAAGGAAGCTGATACTATATGGGGATGAGTGGGTGATAACCTGAGATTCAAAAATCACCCTTACCCTTGATCCATATCTTAGTCATGACTATTTCTGGGTTTTTCCCAAGAGTTCCTGTCTTCAATAAAAAAAATGTTAAGTTTTTCTTAAATATAAACGTTTTTCCTTCTTTCGATTCAACCAGTTTGTCTGAAAAAATGTGTCCACTATTTGCATTTACTCTAGTTTCCGTCTTTATTTCATGTTTTCCTGGTCAGTAAGACTGAAGTCAGTCTGTCATAGGTTGCCCGTGTGCCTTCCCATCGCGTGAGAAGCTTTCCGACCTTTTAGCACATTGAGCAAGTCTTGGAGCCTCCACTGGGGTTTTGAGGAGCTGGTAGAAAAAGACATACAAAAGAAAATATTCAATATTTTTATAAATCAGCACATTGGTATACAGGCTATCATCAACAGGTGATACAAAATGTTACGCAATGGCACAAATATGAATACAATTGAAAACAAATCATTGCAATGCTTCTAAAACATTTCACAGTTGTGCGATATCAAAACAATCACTGCACCTTTACTGGTCTCTTTAGCTGCCTTCTCGTCCTCTATGGCTTTGAGTGATGCCTCATACACCTCTTTTCTAGCATTCCACTCCTTCCTGTTATTCAGGATGCCGTCCAGCATGGGCTTGATTTGTGGGTGGAAGCGGTAAAACTCCTGAGAAGAAAGGGACAAATCACGCTTAAAAAAAACAAATGCAAGGATTAAAAAAAGCACTTTAGGAGAAGGGGGTTATGATGAAAAAAAGGTTAACTGAACAGACGCAAATAATCAGACTGCAATACTAAACATTACCTTATAGACAAAAGTGCAGACAAAGTCAATGAAGCCACACTGCATCTTTGGAAGGTCTGCTGACTTGTTCCTGTCCATCATGGGCTGGTGGGAGGGACAGGCAGTGTTTGAGTCAAAAATATATCTACATAAAAAAAAAATCTATAACTTCTTGTTACTAAACACACCTGCCTGACATCATCTCTTTCCTTCCTGGTTATTTTCAACATTCTTATGTTAAGTAGCCTAATAAGCACAAAGTCTGATATGGGAGAGTCATTTTAAATCAGTTTAATCAACATTTTTTATACGTGTCATTTATATTATAATTTATTTAAAATGTCTGGGACATTTTATAAACCATAAGTAGCCTACATTCACTGATACTAACATACGCTTTCTCATATGCACATTTTCAACAAAGATGAAAATCAAGACATATTTACAAAAACTATTTGTAAACTCACAATAGGTTGCTGCTCAAGGACTGTCCTCTCCAAGTCACCCTGCTCCCAAAACTCTGCTGCTACAGACAAGGCAACCTGAAAGAGACACACAAAAATAACACATTCACACAAAACAAAAAATACTCAGCTAGACACTGATTTATGACATATTTTCTTCTTCTCACCCTGCTCTGTACCTCCCAAGGCTTGGCGATGGCTGACAAGTCACATGCGGTCATCATCATTGCCCTGAAAAAAAGATTTTTTTTTAGAGGATCAGATATTTGTTAAAGGAACAAAGAACAACTTACATGCTCGTTGCACTCACATGACAATTTCTTTTCTGGTTGTTTCAAGGGACATGAAGTCGACCCACTTCTTTTCATCCTCGTATGTGTGGGAAAGATCCACAATCTTCTGAAACATTGTTCTTTTCCTGGCAAAGTAGGAGGAGAGGAGTCATTTAACCATTAATCATCATGTGTTTTTATGGTTTAAAAAAAACAAGAAAGAGCGAGGTAATAATAAAGTAAAGTGAGACTATAAGAGATTCTGCTTACTTGAAATAAAGAGCCAGGTCAGTGGCGATGATGGCGATGTCTGTTAGATGAATCACATGCTCAACCTGGCGCCTGTTAAGGTTCTGGTAGATATTCAGTGACTGTGGATAGGATGAGACGGATGGGCATCAGTTATAGACATTTCAATGATGTTCCTGTCTACTTCACCTCTCCTTTCTTACCTCGTCAGCCAAGAGAAACTTTCCCATCTCTAGATGGTGTCGTTCCAGGATGGAGGAGCCATGGAGCTTAGCCATAGGGTTGCCAGATCTGTTGGCATAGATAAATTCAAGATTAACAACAATATCATCAGTTTTAAGTCTAAGGCTTAAGCATTTACATATCAAAGGACTTTATGGGCCTTTTACAAACATTTTTCCCGAACTCTCAATGTTCTAATATACTTTTTATTTTCTTCTTTGTTCTATTAAATTGTTTTATTCTCTTCAAATGTAGATTTTTCGAAATATGATAAAGTGTGTTTACTGTCAGCAAACCATGATATTAAGCAGTATTATGGGACAGACACATCAGTGTTACTATTGAACCTCTCTGATTATCTCTATTAGCAATGCGTATTTATTTGTGTGTAGATTTTATTATCTTTCCACTAAGAAATGTAAAAAAATCAACAGCACTTACTTGACTTGGTACAAGTTGTTGGTCCCTCTGTGATCAAGATCATGGAGGAAGCCTGCCGTTATCATGGCCATCACCTCCAAGTCAGTGTAGTACCGCTTTAGCAATCCCGTCTGAACACACACAGAGAGGTCATAACAAAGAAAATGTTGTAGATAGTTCACCTTATTTAGGCTTCCAGGCTTTAAAATTAACATTATAGTGCTTGCCGACATTTAAATACAGAAGAAAATGATATTAAAAAGCGCTACCGTTAAGAGTGTAAACATGGTCTGGCCCACATTGAAGCCGTGACGCCAGTTGTGGTAGGTGATTTTTCTGTAGCCTTTACTGAGCGAGTACATGAACCGAACCAGCGCCTGACGGAAGAGAACTGATGAGTCAAACGGTCTTTGTTTTTATAATCAAGTTAAATAATATTATCTGTGTGCCAAAACCACCTCTTGAGGGACCTGGAACTTCTTGACCACCCCGACCTCGTAGTACATCTGCACCCCGCACTTCACCAGCTCCATCTCTGTGCAGTTAAAATCCGAAAAGTGGAACTCGTAGATCTCAAACTTTTTTATGAGAGGAGGCAGGTCTTTTTTCTAAAAGGGAAATTAACATAACAAAGCAGAGTAAGATGAAACTGTGTACACGGCACATTCATAGCAGAATGTGCAGATAGTTATGCTTAAAAAGGAAAGTGACAATTTGGCTACTCTCCTAAAGATTAGGTTCTACTTAGGCACATTGTATGTTTGGACACTCAATTTCAGACAAGTTACCAGGATATCCAGGAGCTCCTCCTCTTCACAGTCTCTGGGTTCACGGCCGTACACTTCTCTGGTGTTCTGAGATAAATTAGGAAAAAAATGAAGGTTGTACTGCAAGTATGAATTGACTAAATAGCAAGCCCAACTACATAGGTAGTTATAGGATATCATACTGAAAAGCAAATGTGGAAAACATTAAAAAGAACTGACCAGGATATCCTGAATCTCATCATCCCGGCATTTGATGTGGTAGAGCACCATGTCTTGAGCGATGTCTTTCCTATTCTCCAGCTTGTTCATCTTGTCGTAAGTGTCCGGGTTTAAAACAGACCAGCCCAGGAACTGGGTCAAAGCCTGAGAAAATAGGGTGCGGGAAATGAGCAGAATGCACTGTGTAACTCACAGAAATTCATTGCTACACTTTTATTATCATTCCAAGAAGAGCTGTACTACAGTTTCTGATTTCACAGCATAGTGAGTGACTATATAATGCATGCAGTGTTAATATACCTCCATGAGCTGTTCATCCTGATCATCAAAAGGCTTTCCGTCTTTTCTGTTGTAAAAAGTGGCCACACCAACTATCTCTTCTTTTTTGTTGACGATCGGCAGCGAGAGGACATTTTTTATGGTCCAACCACTGCTGTCGAGTGGCTCAGTCTGAAATAATGCATCGACAAGCAAAAGCATGTGATACTCGATGAAAATCTCTAAACATACTTGACTGTTTTATTGCAAAGCCATCTTTTTTTACCTTCTAGCTAAACTTAGCTGTCTTAAGTCTCTTACTTGAAACTTGAACATCTCGTCAGCAGCTGTATTCATAATGTTACAAATCTGAAAAACAGAAATAAAACATATTGATCGAAGTGGAAGATGTGTGAATACATTAATTCGTTTTTACCTGATTTACTGGTTGTAGTAATGTAAAGAAACTCACAAAACCGCTCTCAGCAACATAAGTAGGCAGGCCGCTAATCAAAGCCCAATGATCTGGAGTCGGATTTCTGTGTGGCAGTAAGGCAAGAGGAAAGGTAAGCAGATATTAACACAGATTTATTTTTAAAAAACTATAATAATCAGACTAAAGGAAACAGTCAAATGATGACTTACGGTATTACTTTGATGTCTTCTTTTCCGTGTAGTATATAGTCAATGACTTTGTAGAAAATGATCTCCTGGAGGAAAAAATAAAACACCAACATTATGTTTAAATGGAAAAAAAGACCAAGCAATGTATCTAATATTTTCACTGCCAAGCGAAGTTATATAATGGATTAGTGATGATAATGCAAGTCAAATTAGATAAAACATTGTACCCTGCCATCAGGAGTGACAGGACCAGAGTATGGGGCCTGCTCCCCCATCAACACAGGCCAGATATCAAAGAACTCCTGGAAGGAAACAGACACAAAATTGCACAGAAAAATCAGCACCTCAGGGTAACAAAGGCAAGAACGCAAATCATGGGATATTTCAGGAAGGGGCATATTAATTCCCTGTACCTTCTCCTTCGTCATGTCAAGTAAACCGACAGAGTAGCGGTCGCAGTTGAGGTAGGCTCGGACTGTGTACAAGGCCTTGTGAAACTGTCGCTCAATGTCTGTCAGCTCTTCAAACACCTTGTTGGCAGACCACAGCAGCAGCTGGGGAGTACAGCACACACACACAGCAGTCATGAAAAGCATTCGGTAATGCAGTTTTTCCTGTTTTTTAGTAGAATGAAAATCCACTCACCTGTCCTTTACGAGTCTCACAGTTGTGGAGGTAACTGAGGTGGTAGATCTTCAAGTTCAAAGTTGCAATTTTCATTAACTTTGAAAAAAGCTTAACGGACAATCAAGAGAAAGAAAAGCGATATAAAAACATTATAAAGACACACAAAAACACAATTTAACATACATTATACAGTACAGTACATATTCAAGCAATAAACAACTTAAAATGTCCCACCTGTTTAGATCTCTAATACTCTCTGTACTTACAGACATAACTAATAGACTGACTATATCAAGTAAATATTTGTAACGTTTTAAACTCACATTGCGCTACTGTAAAGCTACATGACTCAAAGCCTTATGACAAAACTGAGGCACATAAAGTGTGACTTAGTGTTTTTTTCCTTATCTGCAACAAGCCAAAAAAGTAAGAGTGATCTCGAAAAAATTTGATTTTCTAAAAACGAAATGTATTTTTCATGTTCATTAAAAAGTCATATTTTATTTAATGGTTTAAATCAAGATATTCAGGCAGATAGCAACCCTAGCAAATACATTATACATTAACCGCTTTTTGAACATTTCCTTCTGAAGAACGTGCTATAGAAATATTGTAGTAAATATCTTGATTTCTGCTGCAGCTATTATATGCGACCAACCTGTTATTGTTGTGCTTATTTTGTTGTGTAATGTTAAGAACAGTAATTTGCCTGCTGTATATCTTAATATCTATATTGACAAGGCCTCTGTACGTCACACTGATCTGCTTTAAGGTTATATTTGCTTTTGCTCACATCTTCATCCTCAGCAGTGAAGTGTGGTCCAGTGGTCTTGTTTAGAACCATGATCACAGCCACCAAGTCTTTGCCGTTGAGGATGGGCGAAGCCAGAATGGTCTGGGTCTTATATTCTGTGAGGTCGTCGACAAATGAGCTGAAGTGCGGGCTCTAAAAGACAGAAAATACATGTGTTAAGTTTACTGTTTAGAAAAATACTAACAGGACTTAGAAGTGTCTAGTTCTTTAAATGCCACATGTTAGGTAGGTAGGTCTTAGCCACTAAAGTATTACAATTTTCACCGAAACCAAGATAATTATTGTCCCAGTACTAAAAAAAAATACATTATTTGACAATAATCTCTTTGGAAAAGTAAAAAGATTCCCTATATGGAACATTTATTTTATGAGTCCAAGTGCTAGATTTTTTTTTAATTATGAAACTGACGTTCAATTTAAATGGGCTTACTATATGTTCAGTCTGTATGATGTAAAGTAAAGTTGTTTTGATCGGTTTCCTGCTGACTAAATGTCAGAGGTGTGTAATCCACAGCTAGAGCAGAGGCTGTTGGGATCTGGAAATAACTGGATCATGTCTGACAAGGGGATTTACAATCTCGCTTCAACAAGTATAAATACTTGTACATTGATATTCATTCATTTATGTCCCTCTTACAAGGTACAGTGACTTTAAGAAGTAGGCATGCTTGCTACAAGATTAATATGTTATTGTAATGAAGAAAAACATTTATTTATTAGATAAAACCACAACATGTGGGAATTAACAATTGAAGGCTGTGGCCTCATCTGGTTGTTGTTTCATGAATAACACTGTGACAGACTCTTTTCCAAGTTTAGGAATTCTGTTAAACGTTGGATTTGTATCCTACTAACCTCTGTGACATCTTTCACATTAACAGTCTTCTTGGTCAGGGCCACATGTCCGATTATTCCCATGTCCAGCGGATAGACGATCTCAGAGTCTGGTGGCACCACACAGTCATCAAACTGTGCCTCTGTGCTGACATTGAAGAGCCTTGTGGCCAGCTCCCCGATGCCGTTCCTCTGCCGGTACATGAACAAGCTGCAGCGGTCGGCGTGGATGAGCGCAGTGACTCTCTTCAGGATCTTGAACACAACCTTTTCCACGTTGATGTTCTCCTGCATGTCTTTGATCAGGTCATACATGACTTTGCTTTCTTCAACCTTGAAACAAAGTGAAAAACTACAACTTTTAGAATTTGGTTTCACTGGAGAAAATGAGGAACTTTGTAATACATGCAAAAGGTTTGTCAGAGGTTATATTGTATGAAACTATATGTATGTGTGGTAACTGTGACACAACCTCTCCTAAATAAACAACTTGAAATAATGAACTGTACCTGAGCGAGCTCCTGGAACTGGCTGAAGTCAATCTGTGTGTCTGGGAGTCCTGACGCCTTCGATATGGAGGCAGGGCTCATCTTCTTAGCAAAGTACTGTTTAGCAAATGAAGGGTTTCCCTTCAGGAAGTTTTCCACGTCTTCCTTCTGTGCACACATTGTTCTTCCTTCCTTCTCTCCTTCCAAATGTTCCTGTCTTCTCCCTCTTCAGAGTGACGGAGCTCCCGCTCGGTCCAACACTTCCCTGAGCGAGCTACTTCCAACTTCTCTGAACAGAAGCACAAGAAAAGAGAATAAGCAAAACAAAGCACTTCGATTCTGGTTTATCCAGATAATACCCTAAAGAAAAGCAAATCTTACCCAGGTATTACACACAAAGGGGGGAAACAGAAGTGGACATATCCAAATGCAAGTATAATCCCCTCTGTTAGTGGGATGAGGGAACTGAGTGAGGGAGATCCCTGAGGAGAAGGCGGAGGGCTGAATCCAAACAATCCATCTGTCATCAGCAGATAGTGCTGAAGGTTAGCAGGGATCTGCCTCTGCTAAACTCATCAGCTGATCTTCTAGGAACGGATATGTGGGCCAAATTATTAGCCTCCGGAGTGCATTCAATACCTTTTTAACATCCCTATTAGATCAAATAAATCAGCAACAAATTCCCTCTCCTAATGTTTGACTGCATTCTTGAGAGTATCATTTGGGTTGAATACAATTCCTTTACACATAATTAACCATTACAACAATCAGAGGTAACAATACAAGTAATCAGCAAACATAAAACATACAACAAAATGAAGTTGTAAAAAGGCAGAAAAGCAAAACAAAGAATAGTCCTTCAAACAAAAGCATGAAACTTAAATGTTTGTGCATATAAGAAATCTTAGTCAGGCTTTATGTGCTAAGGGAAATGTAGCAACGCCTGTATTTCTGACATTTGCTAATAAATTAATGATAAACTATACATTTATGAGTACTTTTAGTATATCCGATATCTTGTTTGTGGTGTCTGTATAGTATACTGTATGTGTCTCTCTCTCACACACATGCTGGTCTACCTATACAAGCTCTTTAAGTCCTTATTAAACAAGGCCTCCTCTGGCATAAGCCCTATTTAGTTAGGACACTAGCTGATTATCTCAGTACCCCAACTCTCTCCCTTTCTCCATGTGCAATCTTTAATGCAGCCTACCTGCACAGCCTCTTTTCCACAGCAATGATTGTATTTACCATGTTTAGGAGATTCATGGTAAATACTTTCCTGAGAAGGATGATAGAGTAAAGCCAGCTAGAAACTAGGCTGAAGGCACTAATGTAACATTATTGAGATTGTAGTGTCAGCATCAAACACAAACAAATTGACACAGTGTGTTGTGCTTCTGTGATAGATGTAATCCTTCATTCAGGGAGGGAGAACCAGTCTATAATAAGATTCCATAAACACCTTAAACAAAAGGTCAAACAGATAATCTGCTTCCATTATAATAGACGGTAGCAATGTGTGTCTACTGTACACATATAGAAAGTGAGGGAGGCCATTGAGATTGAGGTTGGTGAGGTTTTGAAATACATACTATGGTGTCTACTCTGTAAACCCCACTAAAAAGGGAGTCTTGGGCCCATATGTGTGAATGCTGTTCTTTGCATCAACATGTTTCCTTTACTTCGTTTGGGTTCAAAAATAGTTCAGGTTAAGAAACTGTAAGCTCAATTTGATTTATTTTTTTATTATAATAACTGTTATTTTTATGTTTCTTGCAGGTAAAGTCTAAATAATCCATCTGTTGATACAAGCCAGTTAACAGTCTAAAGCCAAGCTAGCTGATATGCATAAGTGGTTTTAGCTTTTAATTTATTTCTAGATTTATATACTACATAAGGATACTACTTATTAGTTTCTGTAACTGCGAGAGTGTTCATTTTTAACTGCAGTCCTGACAATATGTTCTGTGCTTGGAAGAAATGTGTTTGATACAGGTGAGCTAACGTAATGTTACCATCTCTCACATTTATGCAAACATGCTAATAAGCATGCCAATAACAAAAGCAGGTGTGGTGGCGTTAAGTGGAAAAACAACAAATATAAATCGTTATAAGGAACAATATTACCTTAAGTGAAATCCGTATGATAAGAGGCTTTGTGCAACTGTTCTTGACTAGATGCATCTTCTGTATCAAGTTAACTTAGCAGTTAGCCATTTGCTTCCATTTCACCTTAAATCTGTTATTATTTTTCCAGCGATTTTGTTTTGTTTCAGTAGGCATACTTTTGAATCCGTGATGTAGAAGATAATATACGTGTTCACAGTGAGGCAGTTGATATTTTGTTTGAAATAAATGCTGTACTTTTTTCTGCCAATTGTTTCTAGTCAATCAAATTGCAGCTGGGCTACAGGACAGGCAATCAGTTTTGCGCATGCGTACTGCTGGTTTCTGTGAGCATTAAAACACCATTTAAAAAGTATTATTTGCTTCCATACCCATGAACTGACCTTAAATTGTAGAATATCGATTAATAGAAGCCATGAATTAATACAAAAATAGTGGAATTATTCTTTCAGTATCACAAGAACCCAACTATGTTTTGCAGCCAGCAGGTGGAGCTAAATGAATGACATTGTGAGACTAGATCCATTCTTGGTATCCAATCTAGCTGTTTGTTAGCAAGTTACCCAAACTAAGTCAAAATGTGTCATCTTTTGTTGGGTAGAATTTGTCAAAATTAGAGGGCAATAACGTAACTATGTGTCTTGTTCATGTAACCAAGCAAACACAAACTTTATATAAAAGAAAAGTCAACACACTTATTTATTAAAGGGGACCTATCACGCAAAATGCACTTTTGTACGTCTTTTATACATGAATATGTGTCCCCGGTGTTCCAGGGAACTCACCAAGTGTCAGAAAACACAACCCTCTCCATTTTCCTCCATACCCAAATCTCTAAAAAAGGGGCTGCAACGGATCTGATAAAAACTGATCCAGATTTGAACACTGTCCTGACGTCAGGACGGTGGCGCTACGGCTACCACCAATCAGGAGGAGACAGCCACGGCCATTGCCGTTCGAAAGCGCTGGAGACGCTGTAGTACATATGCCAGGCCTGTAAGTGGCGCTGTAGTCTGCCACAAAAGCAGGGAAGAAGACTTGGTTACCATGGTTACCCTTCTGTTTATTCTCCGCTGTGGCTTTTTTTCTCCCTCCCCGAGGCAAGCGTTTGCTCCCGCTGCAATGCAATCCCTCCCCGTCGAGGCAAGCACTGTAATTCTCTCCGGTTAGTCCACCAGCAGATGACAAACACCCACCTCTCCGCCTCTTCCAAGGAACGAGGGGACCGTGCGGCAAAGTTTCAGTTTCAGTTTGTTTCGCCGGTCAAGATGTCCGTTAAAGTTTAAATCTTCCGGACAAAATTAGAAAAGTGCCGGTCAAAGGTCTTCTTTGTTATTTATTGAGCTTTAAAACAAATGAATAACGACTCTATATAATAAAACACGGAGATCTCTTTTTCTCCCCCTCTTCTGACAGCCCAGCAGCTGATCAGAGCACGGCTCACCTCTCCTGCAGGGGGGCGTGGTCAGCAGAATCAGACCCGTAGACAGCAAACAGCACATAGAGCGAAATGAGGCATGGCTAAAATGCATGATCTGTTTGGTATTTTGAAAACAGAAACGTATAAATATACCTTATATAGGTATGGCCCTACAATATCATTTAAATATAGCATGATAGGTTTCCTTTTAAATTGGACCTATCATGCAAAATGCACTTTTGTACGTCTTTTATACATGAATATGTGTCCCCGGTGTTCCAGGGAACTCACCAAGTGTCAAAAAACACAACCCTCTCTATTTTCCTCCATACCCAAATCTCTAAAAAAGGGGCTGCAACGGATCTGATAAAAACTGATCCAGATTTGAACACTATCCTGACGTCAGGACAGTGGCGCTACGGCTATTGGGCCAACTCCACCAATCAGGAGGAGACAGCCACCGCCATTGCCGTACGAAAGCGCTGGAGATGCTGTAGTACATATGCCAGGCCTGTAGGTGGTGCTGTTCTCACAGAATCAGCCCTTGCAAAAACAGAGCTAAAAAAGTGCAAATTGAGCGAAATGAGGCATGGCTAAAATGCATGATCTGTTTGGTATAGATATATAAATATGCCTTATATAGGTATGGTCCTACACTATATTATTCAAATATAGCATGATCCACTTTAAGCTGGCCATCTTTTGTTGGGTAGATTTAGTTGAAAATAACACTACTACGGAATTAGAACAGTACCTGATATATTATATAGCCTACAATCTCTTACCACAAGGACCACAATGAGATTTGTAGATGTTTGATGTTATATTGATTTATATGCTTGATTATTGCATTTACACAGAATACTAAAACACTTTAGAACACAAATTAAATCAGCACCCTCTAGCTATTTTTCATTTTCCTAATGTTTCACTCATCAATAACTTGCTGTCTCTTGCTGATCTACAGTATGATATATTGACAGATGGAACAATAACGTTGAATTGTATTTGTTTCATTAAACATACCAAACATAAGGCCAAATCTAACTTGAAATAAGTGTTTTACGTCGCTTCTATTTAACCAATAAACGTAATACTAATAGTAAACACGTACTTGCTGCATTTCTGATATCCACCACAGGGTGGCAGCAGTCCCACATAGCCCTAGTCCCTAAAAGAGGCTAGAACGTAACATTCAATATTATGCTTACATAAATTAACATGAGTTTGTTACTTACTAAGAAGTAAGTGAGCAATGGTCAGTGCCTTTGACTTGAAAGATGTAAGCAATGAATGTGCATATCGACACTAAACAATGGATAAGGATATGTCTGAAGAATATAGAAGTCAGATCTTCCTAATCATTTCAAGGCCCAAAAACGTACTTAGACAGTGGATGTTTGTACAGTCTCTGAATATGACAGGACTTAAATAGATGTAAATACAGTAGTCATGATGGTCAACAGATGGCTAATGGTTGTGAGCCTTGTCCTGGTTCAACCCGAGTTACCAGCCAATCAAATTCAGCTGATGATCATGACCTGATGCTTGGAGCATACTCTGTCTCTCCGTGGGGTGGGGTCACTAAAGATACAAATGTGTATACAGTAGGTATATTTTTGTCGATGATCTATTTCAGGACATACAAGTAGGATTAAAGTACTGAGCAGCCGAGTCAGTGGAAGAAATAGATTGTCTGTCTGTATCCACACTGAGGTCACTGTTTACTACTAGTGTAGGGTGAGGCTGCACTTGTTACCTTTTGTTTTATGTACAACACTATTAGATTAAAAAACTCTACAGCAAAGATTATAAAAGAAGAACAACGCGATGACCATTATGTTATTACATGATATTCAGTGTTATGCCATCAGTAATCTTTTGTGACCGGGGCTAATCCAGGAAATGAGAGTTAATTAGTTCACAAAGTGAGAGTGAGAGTGAGAAAGGTGTGTGTTTGTCTGTGTAGGTGTAATTGCATAACTGCATTCATGCATCCAGGCATTCAGGCATTCAAAGTTATAGGTATAAGGATTCCCATTTCATTTAATATACAGTATAGGTTGACAGGTAAAGCCTTCTCAAACATAGTATAGTGTACAGTAAATGCACCGTTATGTAACTGAATTACAAGTGTTGTTGTTATTATAAGCTGTTCATCCCATTATTCACAAAGAAGAATGCTAAATATATGCATTCATTCATCTTGAATGTAATGTAATTCATCATTACACTTTGTAAAGGATTCAACCATGTGTACTTCTAGTGAATGTATTTATTGTGGCTCTTATGTAGTCTTTATTTGATGTGCATTATTTAAATTCCGTTGTAATGCAATGACTTGTGAAATATTTCAAATAATAGTCTGTTAATTTGAACAGTACTTGCATCGGTGAGCTCAATCAAAAATATTTGAGATTTTAATCTCACTCACAGAAAAATGCATATGAAGTGTATGTATGCTTCAGTATATACCTTAAAAAGTGGACATTTTCTAGGTTAACTAATAGGTCATTTAGTATAATTATGTTGTTATTGATTTGAATAGCTGTATGGTTTACATTTTAATTGTAAAGTGTTTAAGCTTGCTGTCTTGTTAATGCCACTCAGGCGTGGAGGTTTTTCAAGTTTAGTTTCATAAGCGGATTTGTGACTTGTGTACCAGTGGGGCCCTTTGCCATAAACATTTTCACAACAATTACACGACATTGACTTGGTGTTGTGTGCAAATCAACAGATTTATAACCTGAAAAATAAATCAATGAAAATCCCTTTCATGCCATACGTAGTGAATATAGGTACTGTGCAAAACTTCTTATATACTAATAATAATAATTGTGCATATACTTTGCATTGACAAGATGATATTAAAAGCCTGTTTAAATCATGTGATTATTTTCTAAATAAGCAAGCCAGTTGTTACCGTGCATTGTTTTTATTTTTCAATCAGAAACAATTCCATTTATGTCTAATTTATTTATTTGATTGACACTTAAAATTGTAGTCAGTTCAGTAAGCTCTCACACAAATCATCGGATATCATTCATGCACGTGCCTGTATCATTGTGCTTCCCAATAGTTACATAAAGGTATAATTGTTTTTATAGTAAGTCCTGGGCAGGTTTTAACGTGGAAGCCAGATTACAGTAAGTATTTCAACCCAACAGGATTACTTGTAGATTTAAGCACCTTATTTAGTTCCCAGCAATGAAAATCAGACATAAGCCTGTCTGTGGAGTGTGTATATAAAGGCTGCCTCACACACAGAAGAACCACAAGACTGAATCTGGTGGATAACCACGAACAGAACTTTAATCGCCTTTGCTTGTTTGACTCAGAACAGGTAAGACACTGACATCTCACTCTGTTTACCTTCTACTTTTGCTAGATTGTCTGTAAGGGAACTGTGGACTTAACAACGTAAACTTTCTTTTGTCAACTGCAAATGTTGATAATCACTGGACTATATAAAATGGTTTTACAGTGTAAAGATGCAAGATTGGTCCAGGTTTATGGTATTCATATTTGAACTCAGAATATCTATTTTTATTGTGTTGTGTTGCTCCAGTCTGTCAGATAGTGCTACATTTTTCTTTTACTAATGTCAATTGCTACAACATATTGTTGTTGCATTTACAGTATCTTAGTAGGCTATAAAAAAGATCATGGATGTTATCCCGAAAGCCAAACATGCACAGTTTAGTGTCATATAATGATGTTTACAAAATGTGTGTTCATCACAGAATGGGATCCTCTAAGGTGGCCCTGCTGCTGGTCCTGCTGTCCTGTGTAGAGCTCAGTCTGTCTGCTTCCTGTGTGGTTGACAGCTTCACAGTCAAAGATGACTTTGAATCTAAGAGGGTAAGTGAATTGAAACACACAGACAATATGCATGTTGAGAAAAGTAAGTAAAAGCATTACTGACTGTCTGCTTCCTTCCTTCTCATTGCAGTATGCAGGAAAGTGGTACGCACTGCAGAAGAAAGATCCAGAGGGCCTGTTCCTGCAGGACAACATCTCCGCTGAGTACACCATTGATGATGACGGCTCGATGTCCGCCGCGTCCAAGGGACGCGTCACTCTGTTTGGGTAAGACCTATGGCCAGGAGAGACAGGGATGAGACACTCTTTACCAACACTTACCATTATTGACAGATACGATTACCATGCAAATCCAAGGTCACAGGTCTATTTGCTCACAAAGACCTGTTTGTATCTCCAGGATAAGCATCTAGGATTTCAAATATTCAGTTTCCAGGGTCAGCAGTTAGGATCAAGTGCAATTTTCTGGAAGAACATTCTGAACAGTATTAGCTACAAATCGGTTTTCTCTGGATTATGGATGATTATAGAGAAATGAAGGCTGGAGACATGGGCTTTTAGACAGGAATGTGGACTTGAATGCACTTTAGCATACAAACACATGTATGAAGTTCAATTGAAAATGCACATGTCATAGATTAATAGTCTCATTTCAATTTTTACATTAGAATTGTTGTATGTTACATTAATAATGTTACTGTAACTGCAAGAAATACTTAATCGAACTTGTATGTGTTTTTCTATCATTGTGTTACAGTTTCTGGGTTGTCTGCGCTGACATGGCTGCACAGTACTCTGTCCCCGACCCTACCACCCCCGGCAAGATGTTCATGAACTACCAGGGTCTGGCCAGCTACCTGTCCAGTGGAGGTCAGCAGCAAACATGTCCCCCTCACACCCCTATTACATCTCATCATTCCTCCTCGGCTAACCTCTCCTTTCCTTTTTTGAAACAGGTGACAACTACTGGGTGATCGACACCGACTATGACAACTACGCCATCACCTACGCCTGCCGCACCATGAAGGAAGATGGTAGCTGCGATGACGGCTACGCCATCATCTTCTCCAGGAACCCCCGTGGCCTGCCTCCAGCCATCCAGCGCGTCGTCCGTCAGAAACAGGATGACATCTGCATGGCCGGAGAGTTCCAGCCTGTTCTGCAGTCTGGAGCCTGCTAAAGAGAGAGAGAGAGAGTGTGAAGCTGAGAGAGAACGAGGGGGAGAGAAAGAGTGTGAGTGTGATAATGTAAATGGACAGATGCAATAATGTGTTGGAGAAGTGAGAGGAGGAAGACAATTAAGCAAAAACTGTGAAAAACCTGGACAAGGTTTCAATCAATTTCCTCCTCCTACTCTGTGTCCATCCAATGTTTATCCAAGGAGAATTTACTGCTGCTGTGGTGAATTGTGTGAACTTGAAAGATAAAAATAAAAAAAATATTTTTCTAAACAATATCACTGAAATGTTGTACTTTTTGTGCTGTTAAAATTGTATATTTCACTTTCAAAATATACATTTGTGACTGAATATGAATCCCTTGGTATTAAATATGAAAATAAATCATATAGCCATGTTCGGAGCAGAAAAACAAATATTTGTAAGCATTTGAGTTTGAAAACATGTTGCACTTTGGTCCAGCAAGTGGCTGTGATCCCTCCTGAGCTCAAGAGAATGCAGCCAAACAACACAATAAACACTGAGCAGTAATAAGCTTACTGGTGGTCTGATGGTCAGTCCTTAGTCCTATTATACTAACTCACCTGTAAGTCGTACCATGCACTGGACATGTGCCAGGGGTTAATGATGATATCAGGAACTTTCTGTGGCCACAGCTTGTTTGTAATACAAAATGTTAAATGTTTCTGACTAAAGGAGAAGCAAGATAGCGAAAAGTAAGAGACAGAGCAGGCAGAAAGACAGAGGGAGGCTGTTTTGTCTCTATTGCTTGCACGAATCCTGTCCATGTTATGCAACAAGCTGGAAAGCAATGTGCTAAAGCCAATTATGGTCCAGTAGTACTGTAAGCCAATTGAATACGCATGATGTCCTGGAAATATGCACGGACAACAGGCAGTCAAAACAGTGCAGCAGTTTGGCAAGAAAATGTAAAAGCCAAAGAAGACATAAGGAGGACAAAAATACAAGTTATTTACCCTATTGTTCTTACTACATCACAGGGATGTATTCTTTCATTGAATTAGATCATTACAAATGTTTGAGAATACAAATCCTCTTATTCCAAAACTCCAAAAATGCAAATAGTTCACTCTGTTAAGCATTTATTAACTTATTTTTGAGGTGTATAATGACAGGGAGCATTAAAAGCTGTCAACCCTAAATGGAAAAAAAGATTGTAAACCTTACTTATTATCTGGTAAATAACATAAAAGCATGCTCGATTGACTATTCTGTCCTTTGTCTACATTTCTATCCAACAATACACCATTCAAACTTTCCAGACACCTGATGTCGAGTCAAAAACACCACAATCTGTGATGTTTTCTTGTTTTTAAAATCTCAATATTAAAGGGTTATATTTCTTCTATCTAAAATTGATATAGAAATGAAAATAATTCATAAGGTTTTGTTCAGTTTTTTATTTGGATGGGCATCCCAGTTGTTTTTTGCAAAGGTGGATTATGGGTAATCTATGTGATTGGTGACACTGGTTGGCGGGACAGTGTGTAAAGAGCACCATGAAAAAGCTAAAAAGTTACTGACTGTAAACAAGCTAAGCTCTGATGGGATCAACTGTTTGACATCGCTGGAAATAAAACCATCTGCGAAACGCAATTCAAAACAACTAAACCAAAACAGAGTTTGATACTTCTGTCATTATTTAGCCTGTGTACAGTAACTGATATATTTTTTCCTAAAGTACATACAATTTTTTTTAATATCCCTTAAATTCAAGGCAATAACAGTAAAATAAACTAACATTACAGCACTTTGATTGGGAAAACATGTTAGATTTCCATTTGTGATATGCTTTCACCCAGACTCTCTGTTAAAACATTGACTGTATTCATGTAAATAGTGAACAAGCTTAAAGTAAGAATATAAGTGGATTTATCTGCTTAAGTCTGGTGAGGCTCCAACTCAATTATCCCACGTCTGCAGAATTCCAGAGTAAGGGGTTAGAAAAAATCTGCTCATTGCTCATAAGAAATGTTTACTTAATCTAATATTGTGTTATACTCAGCAACTTGCGTGTATCAATCAAGTGGTCGCCTCTCGTACTGTCACATTTTTGACTTTTGAAGTATCTGAGGGAGAAAGGTTTTTAAACCATGAATCAGGTCTCTGCATTCAGCTATTTAATTCGTTTTTACAATAGCAAGTAGCAAACACTTGAATGTATTATGTCTATATTGAGCTCTATAATACATGTGCCCACTAGGGGGCATCAAACAATGAACAATGAACAATGTAATCTGAGTTTGAATACCTTTTATAATATTAATAGTTTATGACTGTTATAAACATTTGTCCTAGTTATAGTTTTATTTTCACAGTCATTAATTGTCACCTTTGATCAGTAACAATGAACATTATCTGAATTGATAATCAGTCTTAGCTAATAACATTTGGAAAATTAAACAATAAGGCCTTCTACTCTATATTCTTATTCTCTATAAGTTACATTCGTATCGTGCTGATGTTGTGATATGCAAGTGATTTTTTTTTAATAGAAGAGGTGCATTTCAGATCTGCTTCTGAGAGTGCAGTGAGACATTAGCAGAATAAGAAGTGAGGGGTGAAGGGCTGAGAGATAATTGGTGCTATTGTGTTTGTGATTGTGGGCTCAGGGCGGGGGAAGAAATTTGATCTGACTCTATTCTAGCTTTACTCTTTTCTTGTTCACATAACCAATAAAGGAACAACAGAAGAAAGGACAAAGGACAATATAACTATAGAATACAGTTTCACTTTGAACTACATTGAAGCGAGGTCTTTTATATGGGGCCTGAATGCAGCGTCTGAACTCTGGAGGTTTGCTTGTTTTTGAAAAATCACTAGACCGCTTAATCCAATGATCTGTCTGTCTCCGACTTACGTCTGTCATCATTATCTCTCTCTCTGTCAGAAGACACAAGAGACATAAAACAAGCTTCTGCTTGTGGATCAGACTCCATGAATCACACCTGCAGTATAATAAAGACTTCCATTAAGTTGATCTGTGGGTTGTACGTGGCTGATAAGGGTGCAAAAAAAAAACATTGTTAATATTTAATTGAGTTACCACATCGAGGTAGCACAATAAATACTTCTGCGTATACTTTAGAAAAAACCCTGCTCCAAAAATAAATGTGCAGATAATATTGCCTGCAACATTTCTTATCGCTGTCTCTACTGTATATGATCAAAGGTCCCTAAATCTATATGTGATTATGTGCAAATTACCTTGTATTCAGTCTAAAAATGCATATTATTTACAAAAGATAATTTGATGCTGAGTGAGTGATATGATTTGATCTGTTCCCAGAGCAGTTTGACTGTTTATGTTGTACTGTATTATTTACGTCAGTTGAAAAGGTCCTGAATCCTATTAGACTTACAGAAAACACAGATTTTATGTCATAGGTTCGATATCAAAGGTAGGATTCTGGCATTCATTACACAGATATTTTCTTGAGGGAAATTGTTCCTTTAAAGGGGTTACTGAGGGCATTCTCATTTTCTAAAAAAAGCGCCTCTACATTACATATCAGGCGTCAGTTGGTGAGAAGAGCATGGCATTAACAGAATAAAAGGCTGCTGATGCTTCTGAAATTACAGTTATTATGAGCACTGGGCACCAGGGTGACACTTTTCTTTTCTTGCTTATTTTATTGAACACCTGTCTCTCTGATTATGCTCCTTGTGACTCAGCTGACTTTCTGTCTGTCATTTAATGACTTTTTGAGTCAACTGACAGGGAACTTGCTCGGGGGAACTTGTCAAATGTGTGTAATTACTGTGTGAACACTGGGCTTTTATTGTAATGTCTAGGAATGAAGGTGTTCATGAAGATAACCTGAGGCTGGAGTAAAATGTGTTTCAGGGTCATATTTAGTTCATTCATGAAGACTATACATTTCATAGACAGGATGCTCTCTACATTTGTATCGTTGACTTTTAAAAACTCTGGTATTCAGATATTTGGTGTCTGTTTGTCATGTGATCTCATGTGAACTCTTATTGTTTACGCATTCTGCAGGTTGGGTCTGTTTTACGTTTGCTCTGTAAACTCCAAAATGCTATGTACAAACCTGCTTGGCAGAGGTGTAGAGTTGTTGTTCAAGAGCAGCTGTTTGCAATTGTTTTGCTGTGTTCATCTGTATGAGGAGCTTGAACAACCGAAAAAAGTATAATTAATAATGATTAATGTGGTTGATTTGTAGATTAATGTGGATTTCTCATGAATTCGGGACATTCATATCATATTACTAATTTAGAAAAGTGAGACATGTCTTCTTTCAACAGGTCATTTTGGTTTCCTTCCTTTTTGACTTTTGTTCATGATCACTTTAAGAGCATGGTGACCCCTGGCTCAAAAGGTTGTGACCCTAAATGATATGGGTTGATGAGAGTCACAGTGTGGTTTTTATATCATGACAAGTAGGAATTGCCTTTTAAGGGATCATTAGATATAATAATAATAATAATAATAATAATAATAATAATAATAATAATAATAATAATAATAATAACTTGAATTTATATCGCGCCTTTCATACAAAGAAACATACAAGGACAAGACATAAAACATAAAAACATAAACATAAAACAGGGGGGGCAGAAATGGAAGTGTAAGTGGGGGGGGAGATTGAGTTATTGTTGGAAGGCGATGTTGAACAGATGAGTTTTAAGGGTTGATTTGAAGATGTTGAGAGAAGGGGCGTTGCGGATCGCAGTTGCGATGTGTGTCAACACATTGCTAGCCACTGAATAATTCTGTTGAACAACCTTGTCTCATCCTAGTCATTTTGACCCTGTAGAACTGTCATTATTAGAGGAGTGGTCTTGATGAAAGAGTGAGTACATTTTGGCTGCTATATAGAGACATTGCTTCACAGCTAACCACAATGACAACAGGTGTGTCTAACCTCATAACAACTGTGGGTTCAATCACATGCTACCAACAGCCATAATTATATAGTTCTCACCTTTTCATTTTGTTACTTATTTTAATTACTGTAGCTACGTTTATCTTCCCCCACAAAAATGGATCGAGATATTTGTTACAATAAAACAACCTTACTGCAGTCCTTTAAAACGATTTAGTTTAAAAAGATACTCAAGATTTATCATAGGAACTCAAACTTAAAGTCTACTAATTGTTTTTCCTCTTTCTGAAATGGCAGTATTTATAAAGTGTTTTCTAAGGATCTAAATAGTTGTGTTATTCCTGCAATATCCGCACACATTTAAAGGATGGCAATGTTCTTTAATGTGTTCTTTAATTGTTGTTCGGGCCAACAATTTGGTCCAGACTAAAAAATCTAAACAAATGAATCGATTGCCATGATGTGTTTTACTGACATTCATGATGTTTGTGATCTGACTTTCCTTTAAGCTCATCATCAGATCAAAAAGAGTCCAATGCTTCGTGTATATTGCTAAATAGCAAATATCAAAACAGCAAACAACTAAACGATGGTGAACATGTTCAACATAATACCTGCTGAAAATCAGCATGTTAGCATTGTTGTTGTGAGCATGTTAGCATGATTATAATCAAAGCACAGATGTGACACAGTCCTGGGACAAGGATATTAGTCCTGTTCAAAGTATTTGCATGATTTAAAGTCAACATGCTTTTATGAAACTTTAACCTACATCACGTTGCAGTAACATCACAATAGTGCTAGAACCAAGCCCACTATTTCAGTATAAAAGCCACAACATGTTTATTGTGAGTGACATAAGAATAGAAAAGGTAAATATGTCATGGATTAAAACTTTATTTAGACTAAATACAAACACAAAAACAGTAAAAACATGTAAATGATATTCTTGTCAAAGCAGGAAAGGAATGTTTTACACCTACTAAAGTAAACATTTCCACACTAAGTAATAAATATCTTGTTGAAGTACACAGCAGTCTTTAGTAAAACAGAACGAACATGGTTGGTCGGTAGCACAGAAACAAAAAAGGCACTTCTATTCTAAAATGGTATAAGCATGCATAACTACAGCACTGTGTATATATATAGATATATATTGTAGCATTATCTCAATATCAGTGTCACTGATAAGTCAACCTTGGAAAAACCATGAACTGAAAACACAAAACATTCATAGTCGAGCAATACCCCCAAAAATTCCCCATTGAAAACAATATTTTCTCATTTGAGAAGAATAAATGATACTCCGCAGCTCTTTTGAAATATCCGGAAACATGTCTCCTGCTCTCTTTTTTGTTTCGCAAGACCCTGTCATTTTTTGCATCTTGCTTCTTTTTTTAAAAATATTTTTATTTCTTGGTCTCTTCGATCTGCTCCACCTCGCTGGACTCGTCCACCACTTTGCCGTTGATCATCGTCTGAGTCACCACCTTCACAATTTTCCTGGTGCGAACATCAGGCTCCTCTGCACAGACAGAGATGAGATGGGATGAGATCAGATGCAATGACATGAGAAGGGATGAAATGGAAGAGAACATCTTTTTTAAAAGTATGATTTTAAATGAGATTAGATCAAATTCATTGAGATGACATGCAGTAATGTGAGAATAGTTTTGACTTTGATTTACACAGGATAGGTAGTAAACTGCGATAATCCAAGTGAGAAGAAAGGATTGGTGATATGAGATCAAGTGGAAAGAAAAAACAATAAAATGATAATTTGAATTTAGAAGATGAGATCAAATGAGACAAAATATGAAAAGATATGGTGAGAGAAAGGGGGGAGAGAAGAGACAACATGGAGGCAGTTAAATGAGAAGGCAAAATAACATTTGGACTCATATTACTCTTTAATTTTGGTTGATTCTTCCGTCACTCTGTAACACTTATTTCTCCTGATGTGTTTCACACTGACCTTCACCAGTAATGCACATGTCATGTTTGGACAGCTTAAATTAAAGGACTATGTGCATTTTTCACTAAAGACACAGTTTGTAAAAACAGCTTTAAATGCTTAACGATCCTGTCTCACGAAGGACTCTTAAAGGCGTCACAGTCGTTGATTCTGTGTCGTCTTTGGTCTGCTGATGGTGAACATAACCACAAGACCTTGCAGTTTGTTAATCCAGCATGAGTCAGTGAGATTAGCATACAACAGTTACACAATTGCGATAAATGTTTTCACACCCATATTTGTTGCTATAGGAGCTGAGCTGTTAGTGTTGTTTGCATTGTTTTGAGGTTCATGAAACAGACATTATTCCTGGGCCGCTCGGCGTGTGAATGAATATTATGTTTGCTCAACTTATCTCGCTTATTATCACAGCTTTAGTCACTCTTTACAACCCTGGTGTTTCCTTCAGGTTGTCATAAATTGCAGATAAAAATTAGTGAATGAGCAGTGCTTTACTCTTTGGTGTGATACATGCTTTTTATAAAATACTGTGCTTGGAAGTTGTTCCGACATAAAAGTTGTGACTTTGCACTTTATTTATCTCAGTAAAAATCAGAGGTCATGGTACTCACTTTTTGGTGGAGGAGGGACTTCCTTGACACTGAGAGGCAGAAATGATACATGTCAGAATAAACAGCTTTAAATTGACATAAAAAAGAGCATTTACATTTTTAAGGAATAGTTATGCATTTTGGGAAAAACACTTTTCCTGTTACTTAGATGAGAACCACTCTTGTATCTATAGAGGCACTATGAGGCTAGTTAGCTTAGCTTGGAATAAAGACTGAAAAGACTGGAGGAACAGCTAACCTGCCTCTGTCCAACGTAACAACAAATTATACTTACTAGTTTCTCTCAAGCTTCCTTATTAAATCATATTTATTAAATCTGGTCAAAAACTAATTGGGAAATGTTGTTTTCACAGTGGTACTTTGTAAAGGGTCAAGCTAGTGGTTACCCCCTGTCAGCCTTTATGCTAAGCTAGGCTAAGTGGCTGCTGATTGTAGTGAACTGATATGAGGGTGCTATTTTGAAGTCTGGCTCTCATTCAGCCATGTTCCTGGTGAAACTCACCTTTCTTCTCCCTCCAGCAGGCGCCTGTAGGTGGCGATCTCCATCTCCAGGTTCTGTTTGATGCGGAGGAGCTGCTCATAGTCGGTCTTGGTGCGCTGCATGTCCAGCCTGAGCTGAGAGAGGTCATCCTCTAGCTGGTTCAGAGTGGCCTGCAGACGCTCCATCTCAGTAGAGTACTTATGACCGGTCTCACCCAGGTTACCTTCCAGCGCTGCTACCTGAGACAAAAAAACAACAATAATAAGGCCTAACCTGCCTTTTCCACATTCTTGGGTCTAACATTACCATTGTGTTGCCCATCATTATATCAGTTTAGAAGGTTACATGACCGGTGACCTGGGAAATGCCCCAAATTATTCATAATTTTCTTTTCAACCTCCTCACATTTCATCGTGTTTGCCAGTCAGTGGAAATCAAACCACAGTGTCTTCTGATTCTGAAATTACTTCCCAAACCACCATCAACAAAAACCTGAGCTGACAAGGCCTTGGCATCCAAAACAAACATTCGCTGTTCAGACATGATTATCTGCTTCGCCACAGAAACCCACCCCCATACATTTTAGCAACTGAACCTGCTATCTTCTAGCTAGACTTATTAGCGTGGGATAACATGTTGACTGTCAACACAGGATTAGTCAAGAGAGAAAAACCAAAAAATGTCAGACACTGATGCAAAGAACGTGAGACAGAATCTGAACTTGTGTAAGGATTTTTTGCATTGGTATTTGACAAATCCCCTCTAAATCCGGCCTTTGTTAAACACAATGCCATAACTAATTACGGCTCTGTGCAAATGTGACACTGTAAAATCTCTGTTGTGGTGTTTGCACTGCTTTATGTGCATTTTATTTCGTTTGCACAGTTCTATATGTAGAAACATACACACACACAAACACTTACAACCATGTCCAGTTTCAGCATTTCTCTATCACCTTTTTTCTTTTATCTAACTGTATGTAGAATAAAGTCCTCTTCCTATGTTTCTTGTGAGTGTTCTTTGGATATTTTGCTCCAATTGCAACTGTTGTCCTCAGGCGTAGCAGCTCACCTGTTTGTGCAGACTCTCCAGCTCCACCTCCAGGTTCTGCAGGAAGCGCTGCCTCTCCATCAGCTCGCCTTGAGCTCCTCTCAGGGCCTCATTGCTCTCCTTCACCTCATTCTGCACCGTCTCCAGCTTGTTTGGACACAAAAACACCAGAATACACACGCACATGAAATACATTGTGTTATTAGATGAATTCAATTGTGAATTTCCACTCACTCTTCTACGAGTTCTCTAAATTAAGAATTTTCACATCGTTTCAGAAAAACGATTATAATGATTATTCTGACATCAGACTGTAACTGTAGAAATTCAAAGATTTGTCAATCAATCAACAGACAGAAAAAAGACAATCATTTTGATGAAAAATGTTCAAGCATAAACTGTAAAAAAATTGCCAAATATTTGCTTGCTCAAGCTTCCCACAGGTGAGGATTCGCTGCTTTAGGGTGTTTGACTTTTGGTTGGACATACGAAGACGTTACTTTGGCCTCTTAGAATGAATTCCTTATATTTAGTTGAGAATTGCATTTTACTCCTCACCTTCTTGAGGTACCACTGCTCCGTTTGGTCCTTGTTCTTCTTGACAATCCCCTCATACTGGGAGCGCAGGCCGGACAGAATGGTGCCCAGCTCAGGCCCGCTGGCTGAGTCCACCTCCACATTCACCTCATCTCTGGCAATACGGGACTTCATCTGCTCCAGTTCCTGCAGTTGGGGGAGATTCAATACTTAGATCCTGAATTATGCTTTATCAAACTGTGTATATTTACAAGAAACATAATGGTTGCATTGTCTCATGTCTAAATAAAGTCCCATATGTGTAAATGAACAGGCGACCATGTTGGCATTGAGGATGTGAGGACATCTTGATTATTTAGATGCTCTCTATCAATAGTTGATGGGGCAGAGCTCACCTTACCTCACACACACTAAACTCTATTCATCCATATTCTCTAGATATCTTTCACTCTCGCTTCTTTGTCATTTGTGGCATTGTGTCATGTCACACATGTTTTAATATGATGTGGTGTGCATTTAATGTTCTTGCTAGCTATATACACAATCTTCTAGGCTTTGTTGAAGAATATAGTTAAAATACATGCACAGTAATTGTATCCTTGCTCAGGAAGGGGGTGCACGAGAGATGTGATGGGATCTAGTTGCCTAGGTATGTTAGTGGGGGGAAAGTCTTTATTTTCAACAAAAAGGCCTGACATTCATTTCAAAGCTGAGACACACAGAGGCAAGGTACAAACCTTTACATGTTGTCAAATCAGACAAACAATAAATGAAATAAACATAGGTGTCACACATGCAGGATACATGTGCTTTATATATTTCATTTAGTCGATAACAAATATCTGCAGTAGGTGATTAATTGGATCTGTGCAGTTTTATTCACATCCTGTTTCTGTTAGTAGGAGATCGATACTTCTCATGGTGAGAGGGGGTCAATTATTGTATCTTCATATCCCCCCCAGAGGACGACAGGGATCATCTGATTGGGCAGAAACAGCAGGTCTGTGAAACCAGATCTAACTGCTCCTTTAATCTGTAGTAACCAGATGACCACCTCTTTCTCTCCTGCCTCCCCTCCCTACACATATCTGTGTGCTTAAACTCCAAATAAGACCTCTTGAGTCCACTAAACTGGGTCAGCCTGAAATCAAACAACTTGTTGTTTGCGAGGGCAGGTTGGAGAACAAGAGAGAGGGCCAAAATGAAAATGAGAAGAGGCAAATGTGGAGTAATGGAGAAGTTAATGTGGTAAAGAGCGTGTTAAAAGACTGGCATACAGCAGAAATGTGGGCAAAGAAGTTAAGAAGTGAGTCCAAACAGATAGAGTTAGAACAGACTCACCTCCTCGTGGTTTTTCTTGAGGAAGTACAGCTCTTCTTTCAGGCTGTCCAGATCTCCCCTCAGGGAGGCGATGATCTGCTCGTGGTCGGTCTTGGCCTTTTTCAGAGCAACACAGTCTCGCTCCACAGACTGACACATCACCAGCTCAGTCTCCCACCTGGTTTATTTCAGATAAATAAAGGAATAAGTTGTTTATTTACTTTCTTTTTTAATGGCAATAGCAAATGCCTTATGAAGTAACATTTAAACAAATATTTTCTAATTTATTTGTATTGATTTTCGTCTCATTTCATCTCTTTGTAATCATTAAATACAATACCCAAACGTTTCTATGACCCTGGTAGATTTTAAAGTGGAAAAGGACAGGAATAGTATAGCACAGTTGAAGCAGTACAAGGTAATTTCAGTGATAAAAATGATCTGAATCATAAATGTGCATTAAATACCTCAACAGATTCAACATTATACAAAAAGACTTCATCTGTTTAATATGAATGTAATGCTACCATGCTGCACAGGTAGTAAAGCCTAAATCAAAGACTTTAATCTAGCTCTAAAGGGCTCTAAAAGGCAGTCAATCAAATAGTTTCAGGCAGTTGTTCGCATTGATCCTGAGTCACTCACTTGATTCTGAAGTCATCTGCAGCCAGTTTAGCATTATCGATCTCTAACATGAGACGTGCATTCTCCAAGGTCCTCTTCCTCACCTGGCAGACATTAACATGGGGAAACAATGTTTAATAGACATGAGCATCCTTCATCAATGTCAATCTTCGCGCAGAAGTCATGTGCATTAAGTGCTTCATGTATTATATTACTGTATTAGGTATTCTGGCAGTGAAAGCACAAAAGTACAAATGCCACATACAAATTCAAAAGGGTTACCCATTCCATTTTCATTAAACTGTAACTTTTGTGCTTGGACAACATAGCATAAATAATGATTAACTTTACTCGGGTTTACAAGTTAACCCAAAGATCAAGTGTAGGGGAAATTCTGCCTCTGAGGAATCTACTGATGCAGCTCCTGCGAAAAGATGCGTCCATGTTTGCATAAATGTTTTGTCTATGTAAAATAACCAATGACATCATAACCTTGAGCCTTGTTCCTTGACAGAAAACTCACATCTGGCTGCAGGTCTGAATAATCTCCATGGGCCTTCAGCATTCCTTTATTATAAAATGTTAGATGTTTTTGCCCGTCCCTTCATGCCTACCTCTTGCTCAACAGCATGAGCTTGGGTCATCATGGAATCAAGGTCATGACCTTTGGGGATGCGGTCCACCATCGCCTGCTTGATCTTTGTCTCCAGGTCTGCGTTGGAGTGCTCCAGTGAACGGACCTGGATGAAGACAAAGAGATGCGAATTAATGATTTCAGTGTTTCAGTTTGCTGCTAGTATCATTTCCTTGTCTGCATGTTAACAGAGATGCACCCATCGCCCATTTGGCTGCTGAACAACAGTTTAACAGTGCTGTTAATGTTTTATGTATCAGACCTTGTCCAGGTAGTTGGCCAGACGGCTGTTGAGACTCTGCATGGCTTCCTTATCGTTGGTGCTGTTGCCATGTACGCCGTTAAGTTGCAGGCTGATTGGCCCGTTGAGATCCTGGCCGATGGAGGCCGAGCGGCTCAGAGGGCTGGATGTAGCGAAAGATACAGAAGCACGGGAGCGAGCGCGGCCAGTATCCATCAGAGAGCGACTGGAAAAGGAAGGCTGACGGCCCAGAGAGAAGCTCCTCACCGACATGCTGGAGGCCATGACGAGTTGCTGTCAGGACACAAAGAACATCACAGAGAAACGTTGGGGGGGCTTGTAAAGACAAAATTGAGGCAAGACATGAAGGCATAATCAGAACAAGAGTACAATTTCACATGTAACATCCATCACAGCTGCGAAGAACTCATCTCTCTTTATAGAGAGTGGATGGATGTTCAAATTACACATCATAAGGAAAATACATAACTCCAAATGACTGTTTGACCTGTTGCAGCCATTCAAAGCTAATGTAACATGAGATATGGCTGAAGAAAAGCTCTTGTTTGGCCCTTAAGCAAATGTGTTTTATTCAAGCATTTGGCTAGACTTAAATACAAGTAGGGGCTTATATTGAAGGCCACTGAAAATGATGAAAGGAGAATTTCAACGAGTATATCTACGGCCATCTAGTGGCTTTTCAAAAGATCCATCTGCATTGAAGAGATGACTGTCTTTACGCTCAGGGCCACTTCAATCTGTCCGTCTCGGATCCGTTCAAATGCAACTTCAACTCAAGTCAGTGTAAAATAAAAATGTAAATGAGCACAGTTCAACCCTCGGTCAAAGGAGAGCCTCTTATCAGAACTGAGAACGCACTCACATGGTTTCATTACTATGATAATGAGGTGCATTTTATATTCAAGAAGAAGCTAATGGAGGATTCGTAAAAAACTGAGAAAAAGGGGGGAGATGAAAGATTCTTCAGAAATATAAAAGCAATCCTAAACCTAAATACTACTGCTGATGGTGTTACATGTTATAAAATGTGGCAAAATGAAAAACATGTTTAATTCTGTGCTGATGGACTTGAAGTGCTTCAAGCTTCTTCTTCTTTTTTTTTTTAAATACCTAATGTTTTCTTTGCAACCTCATTTGACAGTAAGTTTAACAGGTGTTCACATTACTTCCTGGATTTAAAGTGTCACTAGTTAGTGTATAAATGTCAAACCTAGACAGTGTGTCTTTGTCTGTGTGTCTTTGCGTGTCCCTGTGTGTGCGTGTGTTTCTCTAGATTAGCGGTCAAGGGAACCTCTCTGTCTCTCTGTCACTTGATCCTTGCAACACCGTTCCCACAACACTACAAAGGAGCCAGCAGGAGACAGACAGTCCTTGTTCAGATGAAAGATAGAGCTTGGGAAAATGATCGGAGAAATATTTAGAGTGAATTCCAGTTTCACAAGGACACTTTGTTCAGCAGGAAATGGACTTTCATTTCATTTGTCTTCCCTAAATCATCTTATCATTAGCAGACAAATAGTTCTGTTGACAACTGCTAAATGAAATTGAACATAGAGATAAGATCAATTTGCTTAAAAGTGGTAGAAACGTTTCCCTTTGGTTATCATTTTGATTTAGATGAATGTTTAGAAAAAATATAATTACATACATTTTAATGATCCAAACTTTTAAACATAATGAACAAACAAGGTAATTTGTTTTATTATTATTTAAATCAATATATAAAAAATTATAATTTCTAAAAAAGTATTTTACTCACCAACGTTTTGTTGAGATGGAGGTAGTGTGATCGAGGTAAAAAGTGGAGGATCTGTGCTGCGGATGCTACAGGTGAGCTTATATGCAGGTGTACAGGAAGTGGGAGGAGCTAGCTCTGAACTGAAGGTGTGTTTACTGTAACTGAAGGTTTTCAGAAAGGTAGATGTTGAGTCTTGTAATGAAACAAACCTTTTCTTTCCACCCCATGCTCACTTTGGGCCTAGTTTATGAGAAGGCAGTTACACTATATTTTTGACTTATGTAAGAAAAATCCAATTGAATGGTTAAAGTTTGTAATTTTGAGATACAACTTCTGCATTTATTTAGTTCACTATTTTGGTTATTGTAAGTGATTCAGTTATTCACAGCTGTATGTATTGAACACATACTAGTGGGGTTGTGACACACTAAAAAAACACAATACATACATACCAACATTTCCTCTTGACAGATATGTGTTGGCAGTAATCAGCTTCTACCTCTCAGCATCACTGATCACAATACAACGCATGCCTACTCCTGTATCTGTGATATTAAATGTCTCATTATCATCACCATGCCTTTACTGTTTGAAGTCTTGCCTGCAGATTTCTCTCCTCCTGTCCCGCAGTCAGTCATCGCTGCAACCTGAGCCTACCTGTTGGAGATAAAATATTCAACAAGTCGCTCACAGAGAAAGAAAACCTGCCGGCAGAAGGGCTTTGAAACAAACATGGTGTAACCTCATAGTAGTTTTACATGGAGACACAACATATATTAAATATTGAGAACATTGTACTCTGTAACAAATGTATCATGTTGTAAAAGTTGTAACTTTAAAGATTAAGCTACATTTAAGCTACGAAGAAGAAAGTTGTAAAAAGAAAGACTAATTTACTCTTTACATAAATACACGAGAAGACAAACAGACCTTGCTGTTTTCAATATTTGCTTTAATTTACTACACATACACACACTCATGCTTACACAGCCCATACAATGAAGGACTGCTGTAGTCTATCCTGTTACTATGACTATTTGAACTTTGTCCATGCAAAGTCTGACAGAAGCATAGAGGGATGTGTGATATTAAAAAAAAGTCTGGGTGAAACATGTGCATCCCACATATTATCATATTCAAATTGCAGGATAATCCTTGTGTCTCTCTGCATTGCAAATGTTTTTATTTGCATTTACAAACATTCTGCATTTAGTTCCTGCCAGTTGCTTTTGAGCAAAAAAACATAAAGCTTTCTTATTGTTATATTAGTTTATTACTTTTTTTCTTGTATCATTACATCTCTTTTACTAGCTACAACTAAGAAACACATTACCTAAAAAAACAACAACCTTTTAATATTAGTTTAGCGTTTTTAACACCTTGATCATGCAGTGGTCACATTTCCTTTTATTTCTAAAGGTCACTGTCAAAAGTAATGTCAAATGTTTCCAAAACGCAAGGCAATGGTCAACCACGGTAAGCACCAGATAAATAATATGCAACGCTTACTAAGACGAGCTTCTGCAGACAAAGGGGAGGATAAATACTCAAGGAGGTAATGAGGTATAGGCATACTTGCCAACCTTGAGACCTCAGAAATCGGGAGCATTTCCAAAACCACCGCGGGGGGGGGGGGGTTTGGGGGTGCTAGTGGATCGCCGGAGCTGTATATGCTTATTGTAGTTGTAAGTGCACTGCCTTGCGGCCTGTAGCACCATATGTGTGGGCTGGACCTGTATTTTACAGGAAAGGAGTGAGCAGAGGGTAGAATTGTCTATTCTTGTTCTGTTTGCTGTGACTATCTTCCTCACCCTCTCAGACTTTCAGTTGCGCACGCTACGCTACCATGGAAACCAAACAATGGTGTAGCTGTATTAAAGTCCGAGTGGAAACAGTCCTGAGTAAATCTGATTTTGTCAGAAATCGGGAGAAATGCGGGAGAAATATGACCCCGGGAGGAAACCGGGAGAGGGCAATGAAATCGGGAGTCTCCCGCGAAAATCGGGAGGGTTGGCAAGTATGGGTATAGGTGAAACTAATCATCATGACGAGGTATAGGTGAAACTAATCATGACGAGGTAGCTAATCACACGGGCGGGAAGCAGGGAAACGCACGAGGACAGTCTCTAAAAGAGATGAGTACCAAAATAAAACAGGAAATAACTTACAAATTAGAAATGAGACAACACATAACACTAATCACGGACCGGGGTCCAACAAGAACACTGTTAGGTTTCATAATGCACTGAGATAAAAGTAAAAAAACTAATACAAAAAAGCTATTGTTTCATGATTGCAAATCTCTCTAGGTTCAACATGTTGTCAGTGCCCTTGGTGTATATTCCTATCAGACCACATGTCCTTCTTCAGTCGGTTATATATCGCCCCTCTGTGGTGAAGTGTGGTCATTACAATTGCAGTGAACAACAAAGCAGTAGTCTCCCAATACTTCCCAAAAGAGGGCAGCAACAAGCTTTACTATGCAGTATAGTGCCAGCTTCATTCTCCTTAACCCAACAGACTGCCTTAATTAATTTTTCCATGTGTTTAAGCGCTTGAAAAATGTGTTATATATAGTATATAATTATCTTAGTAGCTGCACCGTTTAGTCAAATATAAATATTTGCATCATTTTATGCACACTTCCCCAAAATCCATATTTAATTCTTAACATATTTGGTATCTTTTATCACTTCTGGATCGGCAAAAGAAGTTCTGTAGATCTGAACAAGCGTGGCGTGTTGCAGAAAAACCATTGGTAAATATGAGATACACATCCCCTGCGTGAGATCAGTCATGAACCTGAATCCACCTCTCGTCTTACTGTCACTTTGACACTCTCTCTTTCTTCTCGCTCTCTCTTTTTCTGCAAGTGTGGATCAGAGTTTGGTTGTTAAAAAAATAAACAGGTGATTAGACTTGCAGGATGTCAGGATACTACTCATGACCCCACTTGACCCTTCATGACCCCTGTCACAAGCGATCATGTGACCATGGCAACAAAATGCACACACAGGCAGAGAGGAGAGCATACACTGTGATGATCGAGTCACCCAGGTCAAGTCATCACTTTCATTAATGCACAAGATATTAAACTGCACAGCCTGGAGAATGATATGGTATATTTGGATGGTGAAACATTTGAAATCCACTCTGAAATCAGCATGACAGTTTAGCACTTGACACAAAAAACAAAAATGTATTTTTATAAGCAGTTTACAGGGAATAATTGAATTGTAAGTTGATGACACAACATGACGCAGAGGGACGCAGCAACCAAGGTCATAAGGGAGAACACATACACACATGTGACAGCCAGAACACATATAAAAGCATTTAAAACACCATAACTCCTGTAGAAACAGATTTCTTGTTATTTTGGTCAAAGTCCTGAAAAAAGGACTTCTTGAAGAAACAAATGCGTCCAGCATCATGCTGTGCAACATCCTTGCTGCTCTGGCCACGGACATGACTGACGCCTTTCAATAGTCATTTTGCTCCTGAAGTGATTGCTTCCTGTTACAGATTTGTTGCTGGTAGGACTTACGTGGGTTTTGATGTTGGCTGGCAGACAGGCTGGCAGACAGACAGACAGACAGACAGACAGACAGACAGACAGACAGACAGACAGACAGACAGACAGACAGACAGGCAAACAAACAGACAAACAGAGAGTCTGACAGACAGAAGATAATCTTGCTGTAAATTCACACAAGCCATTATGTCAACTATTTCCCCCAACTCGACAGTATTTCTGCTGTTTCTGCTCTCTCTGCTTCGTTTCCCACAGTTTCCCATCAAAAGTTTAAATCTAAGGTAACAATTGGAAGTGGATTTGTTATCCCACCAATTTAAGGAACTCAAAGCACCGCTCCACTCCAGACCCTGATTGATGCAATTTGGGGCCTGAGTCACCGTTTGATGGGCGGACGTCAGTACACCAGCCATTCTCTGATAAGGAGATAAGAATCTGCAGCAGAGAAATTACACACCGATAACAACATATGTTAGCAGCTCTGAAGGTCAGCACCTGCCTTCGCTCTTTCTTCTCCTTTTTACTTTGACTGTACTTTTTTTTCCTTGGGTTTTCCTCCCCCTCTTTTTGACTGCAGGTTGCTTTTGTGTGGCGGAAACACGTCAGACTGCTCAGTATGTGTGTGGAGATTATTATCAGAAGGGTTGGTAATATTTAAGATATGCATCTATATGCATAGCTGGTGAGTGTATGAAAAGTTGAAAGGGAAAGAGGTCTCTGTGTGTGAGAGAGAGTGTGTGTTTGTGTGTTATTTAAGAAGAAAACATCACTAAGAGCACACTCTTATCCTGTAGCAGCGGACGAAGGGAGGGCTCACCATTGGGAGCTGCTTATTGGTGTAACTACAGTCCTTATTGATAGCCGTGCCGCTGTTGCAGTTGTGTGAGTTGGTGCCTTGCTCGATGGCAGTAGTCACCTCACACTCCAGCTGTGAGTGTTTAAACGGTTGAGACTCCAGTGTCTATAAAGGCCCTCTTTTTAGGCTTTTAAATGGGTGATGTTACGTTTTTCTAACCGGTTTGAAGTTGGAAACAAGACCAACATCAGGTGATGTCATATGTTTATGTGCACCAACCAGGAATTATAAATGTTTGAATCAAAATCTGATGACTGTCAATTATTTAGTCATGAATATGTTTTGTTTTTAAGAAATACTTAAGATTTGACGCAACGTTTTCATGGACTCTAACATCTTTTTTATTCTAGTTGAAGAAAACGACACTGCATTAGGATGGACAAAAAATCGAGTACACTATTGTGGATAGCAAAACCACCATTTCCTTTAAAACACGTTAGCTTGTTTTCAGGTTTGTTCAGTGTTAAGCATGCTAAATATAATGTGGACATCAGTGACCTTTTATATACAAAATGTTTGGCCAGTAAACCAAAAAATTGCCTCGGGGAAAAAAATATAAACAATTGTGAAAATGTAACTCCATAAATTAAGTTTGTGTCATCTCAAATCCTTTGTTCTAATGCAAAAGTGACTGAGGATTAAGCTATAAACAAGACAAGACACACAAGACAATAATGGCACAGCTCTGATCCATCGCTAATGTGATCATTGGATGTTTGTTTTGAGGGAGAGAGCTCAAAATCCAATGTTGCTCAGCTTTCCATCATTTAGTCCCATTAAGCACTGGCAGCACTCTTGTTTTTCCGTTGTTGTTGAAAGAAGCCCTTTCATATTCATATTCCATGTTCTGAAGTCTGGACTGTGGTTGAGTGTGTGTGTGTGTGTGTGTGTGTGTGTGTGTGTGTTTTTCAGGCATTACTCCATGAAAAAGTATGCTCTCCAAAATACAAGTTAAATGGACACAAATTGAACTAAAACAAGAAAAGTCAGTTGCCAGTGTGGTTAGTGTATGTTCTTATTAGCAGCATAAAACATGAAAGATGATTTACTGAACACTTTTTAGTGTATTGACATAATTTTGACTTAATCAGACACCTGATTCATGTTTAAACTAATTTAAACTGAAATGATCTTTATGGAGCATGTGGTGCGAAGTACATTTAGAAAAAGGCATTATGTTGAAATCGTTTTTCTCATTTTGTGCACTGTAGATGAACAAAAAGCGGTGTGTCATTATTGGGGCAGTGAACTTTAAGTGCAGTTAATTAGTTAAAGTACAAGCAGGAATTAGCCTAATAGTTGAATTAAGATTATTTTCTAATGAATGACATGTTTTGTCACTTCTTTCCTCCAATGTGACATATTATCAATTAGCATATACGTTAGCCTGATTACAATTAATACTCCTTCCTTAGTTAAAGGGCTTGTCCTGCTTGATTTAACTGTTTCAATTTTGACAACGGGAAAATGAAGAGTATTTTTTTAGCATTGACTGAGCGACATGTTACATTTCAGTTCTTCTTGCTTGAAGTAAATTGTTGATCAATATGCCCAGCGGGTGCGATGAATATGCACGAGGCGTCCGCCGCGGCGGCCCGGTAATTGCCGGTCGTCAGGGGTGGCAGGCACGGTAATTTGCATCTTGGGGATCCTGCAATCAGCGTTCTATTCATTAACGCGCCAGCCGCTTCATCTGCTGGCCACTCAGAGCTGCCAATCTCCCCTCGGCAGCCAAAGCATTTGAAAAAAACAGAATGGAAAAGTTTCAATTACAAGCCTACGGGTAGTGGTGTAACAAGTCTTAAACCCTATATTTAGGCTTTTTTTTATGCAGGTGATTACTTACTGCATTCTGAAAGAGAATTGGAGGAAAAGCTCAATGGAACCACCATAATCTCATGTATTTTATATCACCTTTATCTCGGGTCGACTGTGTGCATTCACAGGGGCGAGAGGACGGTGGCTTCCACATCTCTGCCCGTCTCAAGTGGGCCTTCAGTGCTTCCATCCAAACAGAAAGGGGAAGGGTTACATGAAAGAAAGCTTATTATTCCTCTATAAGTGAACACTGCTACTCAGGGCTATTGTCTCATGAAAATTACACACAGTGGGCAGGCTATAGGCTAACACAGGCAATCTATAATTTTCTTGCAACATAATGCAGTGATTTCCAGCTTGATAGCAGTGTATGGCTGCATATTACATCAGTTATCAAAGCAGGAAAGGACATTATATGAGGGTGAAACACTTTTCTCTTCCTCCACACAGCCATAATCTCATAAATATATATAAGACAGCTCGTACGTGGACGTACAAGACTTCTCACTTTTATTTCCTGCATCCTGTCTGTGCTGCTTCCCTTCAGCATTACGTCTTATTTAGTTTTACCCTTACTTTTTAAAAGAGGATGCACAACTGTTGAAGCTTTAACCTGATGACTTGTGAGTGAGCCCAGGGGATGTGTGTGTGTGTGTGTGTGTGTGTGTGTGTGTGTGTGTGTGTGTGTGTGTGTGTGTGTGTGTGTGTGTGTGTGTGTGTGTGTGTGTGTGTGTGTGTGTGTGTGTGTGTGTGTGTGTGTGTGCGTATGCGTGCGTATGCGTGCGTGCGTGCGTGCGTGCGTGTGTGTGTGTGTGTGTGTGGGCCAGCATTGCAGCAGGAAGGGAGTTACTTGTGGAAGAAGCGAAGGGGTCTCAGGAGTAGTTACTGCCAAAAGTGTGTGTGTGTGTGTGTGTGTGTGTGTGTGTGTGTGTGTGTGTGTGTGTGTGTGTGTGTGTGTGTGTGTGTGTGTGTGTGTGTGTGTGTGGTGTGTGTGTGTGTGTGGGGGGGGGTGTGAGTGGGTGTGTGTGTGTTTGCAGTGGCGCTGTGAATCTTCTATTGTTTTACAGTGACATCGTAGCTGTTTCCTGCATCATAAATCTACATGTACATACGATAATATATATAATTTAAAAACAACAACATAATGATGCACAAAAAATATATAAATGTGCACAGATGGAAGCAAATAAAATATACACATGCTACTATGCTGCACACAGGAGTACATTTGCAAATAAACAGGCACACATACACACACACACACCTCTGCACACACAGCTCCTTTGCCCTGCCATTGTCTTGCAGAGGAAGCATGTGAGTGGAGGAGGAGGTCGGATCTTGTCCTTAGCTGAAGGAGAACTTAGGGCAAGAGGGGCCGATAGAGAGAAAACACCAGGATGGAGAGAAGAGGCCGAGGAGGAGGCGAAAGAGGAACAGGAAGAGGAAAAAGAGGACGAGGTAAAATGTTGTTTCCAAAAAAACTCAGACCTTTGCTGACAGGGAGTTTGGCCAGCTGTGAGTAAAGCAGTTTTATTCTGAGGTATTTTGGAGAGCTTAAGTTATATGCATAGAACCATAGGAGGGGCTTTTGGATGAAGTTAGTTTGTGGTCTAATATGCATTTATTTGAGGATTGTTAAAAAAGAAAACCTTGGATATCTTTCTCACACACGCACAACACACACATTCATCAAGCGTGTAAGGCTCTGATGGCTTTATAATAGCTATACTGCTAAGTGGATAGAAGTACTTTAAATTGGCACAGAGCTATTTAACTGATTAAAGCCACCACATCAATCTACTGTATGTGTGTGATTGATACATTATTTATATGCTCGTAAAGAGCTGACCGTTACCATAAGTGATATGTCTGAGACTCAGACAAAGCAGACAGTATTCTAATTAAAAGAAGATTTGACTAAACACTTTGAGAAAAAAATGTTGGTCAGTCCACCACTCTGGTCCAGGCAGAGATACAGTATAAGATGATGGATTGATTACCATGACAAAAGGTTCAGTCATGGTCCCCAGATTATTTATCCTACACAACTATTCCTCTAGATGCATCAGTTAGCATTTGTGGTTTTGAGTAAAACATCTTGGTCGCAAAATAAAATTTGCTACAGACATTCAGGAAGAATTGTAAAAACTTTGGGTATCCTTTTACTGTTCACCTAAAAATTGTGATGTAAAACTATTGTTGTTAGTTATTAACCTCAGCTTTACTGTGTTGTGCTAATTAGCAAATATTAGCAGGCTGCTTCGCTAACATGATAAAATGACACCTGCTAAACATCAGTATGTTAGCATTGTCATTCAACGCCATTGTGATTGTAGCATTAGCTTAAGCAGTGAAAGCTATGTAAAGCCCCAGAATTGTTCTTGTCTATAGTATTTTTGTATGTCTATCTGAAGATGTAACATATATTGTCTTCTATATTATGTCATATGTTGGCTGCTACTGCATGCGTAATTTCAATACAAATTCATAAATACATAAATATCAAATCAACCGTACTGCAAAATGTGACTGTTTTAAGGTCATGAGACAGATTCCTGACACTCATTCATAACTGTTACAGCTACTCCTTTGTTGTCTTTTCACCACACCCGTATACTGTATCACTGAAACTCAAAATGTAAAGCAACCTATTTCTGTAAAACCTGAAACAACATAATTTATTCGACATGTCAATGTCAAATTATCATGTAGCACCTCTACCAATTCTGCTCCAATGCATATCTTTAGTCTGCTATTGCAACTGGACTCTCTCTTTCTGTCACACACACACACACACACACACACACACACACACACACACACACACACACACACACACACACACACACACACACACACACACACACACACACACACACACACACACACACACACACACACACACACACACACACACACACACACACACACACACACACACACACACACACACACACACACACACAAACACAAACGGTAACTCCCTTTCTCCAAATGACTGAAATAACACTATTACACTTGCCATCATCATGTCAAAACCCTTTTCGGTGTCAGTCTGTCTCGCCCAGCATGGCTGACCAGACCTGCAGCTGTCAAAATTCCACCAAAAATAACAAAGACTACTCGAGCCCGAGAAGAAGAGAGGAGCAGTTGAAAGGTAAGGTGAATTCCAGGGGAAGGGAACTCTGGGAATTTTTGCTGAGAGGTGTGAGCGGTACGCCAGCACCGATGCGCCTTGCTGGACCTGAAAGGAAAGAAAGCCTGCGGAGTCCTCTGAAACCACGGCAACCTCACGGCCCTGCCTACGGAGACACCTTGACACGCACCTGTCAGAGACGTCAATACGGTTTGGGTACACATGCACGACAGAGAGAGAGTGGGGGGGAAACAGAAAGTGTGAGTGAGTGGAGTGTGTAGTGCAGCTCTGTGGGTGGCAAAGGAGAGGGATCACTGGATCTGACAGGAGCTATTTGACTAATCCAAAACAACAGCTGTAAGGTAGGGATGAGGGGATGAAGGGGGGGAGGTGAAGGGGAGGTACAGGAGGTGAAGTGGGGTTGGGGGCTGTCAGTTAAGGGGGAGGATTTTGGGAGAAATTATGGAAAGGGAATATGAAAATGAATTCCGCATGTAGACCCTGAGGGGGAAGAGAACACAAATAAAAAAATAAAATGTTGGACCAAAGAAAAGAGAGGCGGAGGTGATGTACAGAATTGATTGAGAGGGAGGGAGATAACAGGGGGAGACAGAAACTTGGTGGAGAGGGGTATTGCTGGGTTGCATCCATTAACCTCCACACAGGGGGTTGTATCAGCACACACGGCAACACAGGTGAGAATGATTACACTCACACGTACACACACCATCATCACGCATACACGGCCTTCATTACACATCTGGTTGAGTTTTATTGAGGGAAGCTGCGTTGGGGTGGTCCTCGCTCCTCCAACAGGTCCGTCCTGTTAACACGGCAGGCCACGGAGAGTCCATCACCCTGCGGGGGAGAGTCTTAACATCTTAACATCCCCTCAGCTCAGCAATACTCACAGCTCAGCGCAGCAAAAGCTACTAAAAGGTTGAGATCGGGCATGGCAGCTGGTGGAAAGAAGCAGTTCTTTCCAGTTTTTCATTTCCTTAAAAAAATAAGAAAAACAAAGGTCATTATTTTAAGTATAGTTTGACATTTTTCTTGCCAAGAGTTAGATGAGAAGATCGATACCACCTGTTAAAGACACAAAAAGAGCCTGTAGCCTGTTGACTTATAAACACATTATATTTAGCTCTGCCAAGCCTGTCTGGAGATCATGCATTTGGTGTGCGTGTGCGTGTGCGTGCGTGTGCGTGTGCGTGTGCGTGTGTGCGTGTGCATGGCAAGTCTTGTATTCTACTGGAACCATCAGCCTAGTATTTCTTATTTGTATGACCATGTGGTCCAGGACTTCTAGTGATTGCAGTGAGTGATTTACAATCAATTCAAGCTGATAATGTTTGTCTATTCTTAAATGTTTGCAAATACACAACCTTTCTGTCCCAGAGTTCCTAAAGAGTACACTAAATGTTTTTTGTTGCAGATAAATTCTCAGTCAGTGTCAGATCATTATGAAGCGCTGTAGCTTTTATAATCTTCACTTGAACAAGCAGAAATTGTGCATTTGTAGGCCATCTCAGCCATAGAATATGTGCGCTGGTGAGTATTAAAGCAACATGATTGCATATGTGGTATTGACTCAAGTAATTCAAATTCTGTATTTCTCGGTCCACAGGTGATAAATAGTGCATTGCATTCTGGTTTGTGTTGAATGATCCAGTAAAAACACTCAATTTAAGAATGTATATGTTCAGCTTTGCTTCTCTTCATGAACCTAATGTAAAAAAACAAACTTGAATCCAGACCCCTCTGCATACCGAGACAGAGGTCTGCGATTTGCGGTTCTGGGTTCTATTCAACCCGCTGAGGTCACGTCGGTTCTGCTCAGGGACTTGGCTGTGAAGCCCGGTTCCTGTGGCCTCAGACCAAACCAACAACAGAAACCCTTTTAGTAACTTACAGATACTGTATTTTCTAGATGTCTGGCTTGTCTCATCCCTCAGTGTCTCCTCGATCCAGATACCGTGAGAGCAGAATGGGCTTCTTCTTCTCTGCTTCCATCGCTGCGGTATCACTGAAGTATCTGAGGGTTTCGCTGAGGTTCTGAAGCATCACTTTGATGGGATCAGGCCATGTTTGGTCATGAACGTGGTTTTGGGCGAAGAGACATGACTGAAAGGGAATGAAAACTGACAGGGTGAAACACTTCAGATTGAAGGGCTGATGCCGTTTGGCCAGACCAATGCAGCCAATACAACTATCCAGGTGTTCTGTTCGCTTTGGCAGAACCTCTGAGAAGATAAACTGTCTGCATGTCAGTAATCTGATATATAAAGAAGAAACACACACATGCTAAGGAGATAAGACAGCATGAAGTCATGTAGAGCTTTTATTCACTGTCAAAAGATCAGCTTTAAGAAAACATCTGAATGTCTGAGATACATAAAATTACTGTAGCATTATTTCATCACATTTAACTTGACTATAATGTGAACAATTATTGTATAACTCTTATATAGACCCTTTAAAATAATAATCTGTTTACTTAACACACACCTCTTAACCTCCCTGTTAAATCTGGAGGTCTAGACCTGGACTCCTCTTAAAGTCACTTTGGGAACTTTAAACACGCCTTCATGTCTGATTGGGTCTCAGTTCGTATACAAAGCAGCTCCTGCACCATACCATGCATGTGCGTGTGCATGTGCATGTACGCGTGTGCGTGTGCGTGTGCGTGTGCGTGTGCGTGTGTTCATGACTGCATCTTGGACCTAAGTAGCAACAGATGCTGCGCTGACCTCAGAGGCTTCCTGGAAACGCAAATTTGTCAAAATGAAGCAGGAAAAAGAGAGAGCAGCAGTTTAGGTAAATGTAACATATAGGACACACACACACACACACTTCCATGCAGACACACACATGAATGGCACAGGCACACTACTACACATGCACCTTTATCTGTCGAGCACACACACATTCAGGATAGTGTTTCATGGGAGGCAAACAGTGAATAATCACACACACACACATGCATGCATGCGTAAGGAAATTGCTTATGTAGATTTTCCTGGACTAAAGGATTTATCACACAGAACATTATGTAAAAAAAGCTGAGCAATGTGCAAATACATTTTGATCATGCACTTGCAACAATAAAGGGTAAGAGTCAGGGCAGATTTAAAGACATAACGATTGAAAATGCTGAATTATTATTTATTACAGTTTACTATGTAATCTAAATGTCTAAAGAGAGACAGTGTTTTACAAACCAAAAGTAAGATTAAAAGAAAAGGGAACATTAAGATCTCTTAACCCTTTAAATGTATGTAAAAGTAAAGATAGCAACAACATACATTTGTTCAGCTGCACTCTTATCTCCAGAAGAGGTATAGTGCATAGAGTAGTTTTTGATAAGGGACAATTTCCTGCTGATGTAATGGCAGAGCATTTTAAACACAGCTTGTAGAAGAAATCCTGTTCTGTTTTTGGCTTTGCTTCAGGAAGGCAGTTTTTAGAGCGATAACACCAAATTATTCCATGTGTGATTTAATGCCGCAGCGCCTCACTGAGAACTACATTGACCTTTCAAACATCTCTCCTTTGCTTTCTTTCTTCCCTTTCTTTAGCACCAGAAGCAATCACCATATCTCAGTGAGGAACAAGCAGCCTGACCACATGATATCACCTCTTTAGGAAAACAAGAGGAAACGCGTGCCAGTTGCTCTCATATGAGATCAATTATTTTACGTTGAAATCGGGCTGGGGGAAAGAAAATTCAGCCATTAGCCCTTTAGAGCAGGGATCATACTGAGGGTAATAGTGACTAAACACTGAATAAACACATTTGGCTAATAGGTCATTCGAACCTGAGGCGGAGACGCTATAGGCCTGTTGATTGGCTACAAGGTTGCTATAAGTGCTTACATTAGCAATATATGCATGCACACTCACATGGGCAAATGCATGCACAATAAATGGACAAAACAACACAATACAACGCCAAATAGTGATTTTTGTCAAGAGTGTCACCGAGGATTATAGTCTATACTGTAAATCCTAATTTAAATCCTGCAGCTGATTTGAAATTAGTAATGTATGTGTCAGCTTTAATAAAGCTTTCAGGGCAAGACTGACAGGACTTTTGGTTGATTAGTGAAATTATTGCAAATTATGCTATGCTACAAGTCTGGAAAAACTAGTGCATCCATCAATATCTTGTCAATCTTCATTTCATTTAAGTTAAGTATAGCATTGAGAGATTAAATGACAAAAGCAAAGAAGAAAAGCTTAATCTGAAAAGACACATACACAGATAGCTGTTGAATCGATGCAGTGGTAGTACAATTATAACATTATATTATAACCTGGATATGGAAATATTTAAGTAACAAACAATTCTTTCAAAACTGTACTAACAATATTACTAAAATCCAATGCTGGCACATCTCCAAATATCACCACAAGCATAACATGTAAAGTATTAACCAATCAACAATGGCTGAAACATATATTTATCACTCACTGACACACACACACACATGGACACACACAGCTTCAGGCGCTGCATGAGCAGGGTGAACCTTAAAGGTGGGGTATGTAATTTATTTCAGAAACACTTTTTGTTATATTCCATGGAATGCTCTTAACATCCCAATAGCAATGAATATATTAAATGCTTTGACAATAAATACATAAAAATATTTCATCTGTGGAAGCCGTGGCGCTGTAAAAAGCACGACCAATCATTTTAGCTGGCCCGGCTAAAATAACTGGATGGCCTACCTGCCTGTCAGCCTTCCATCTGTACACAAACTTATCTCGTGCCCTCATTGGTCATGTGCGCGTTCGTGTGTGTTGGAGGAGGGGCTCTGTAAGGAAGTCTGAAGGAAGGGGCAGATTTTTTCCGGTTGTGTACTTTCAAATTCTAGCACACTCGAGCTGGTTTCTCCAAAATTACATACCCCACCTTTAACTGCTTACCTAATTAACGCGGGCTGAAGGTTTCCCCCTCTAATTCCACCACCTTTAACCTCAACATAAGATGGGTGACCAGAAAACTGGAGCTCACTTCAGCAAACACAGTACAACCGTTTTCATCTATTTAAAATGTGCTCTTTGTACTTTTCTATTTATAGTATATTTATGTTTTTTCCACCCATGAGCCAATATCTTACAAGGAATCCTTCAACACAGAGTTCATCCTACATGACACTGCATTCATCCTCAGTATCATTACATTTTTGTACATTTTTCAACATATTTGTTTTTACTGTCCAAGTTGAGGACCACACTCTCTTCCCATCGCCTCTTCTCTCGCTCAGCCTCTCTTTTCCCCCTCTGTTTATTCTTCTGGCGGTGCAACAGGCCCCAGAGCCCAGAGGCAAGTCATGTTCTCAGGGAAACAGCAACTCTCCACAGAGCTGATATCAAAATAGTTTAAAATGTGAATTGTCTGATAGTTCCCAGTGAGCGCAGAGCCTAGCCAAACACTTCCAGATCTCCCTGCCAGCAGAATGTAAACAGAGCCGGGGGCTGGGAGAGAGCAAGTGAACCTGTTGTGTTCGTGTCACACAGCAAGCTCGGACTGGTCTAGTTTGTTTAGTTGGTCGGCCAAAACTTTTTCTGTGTGTTGTTTTTACTCAAAAAGTCAAGGGTGTGCAGGTGGTGACTCTTGATGGGGAAATATTTTGTCAGAGCTGGAATACTGAGATGAACCAGACGTCGTTGTTTCCTCATGTCGAAAATTAACAACAGTGAGAATCCAATGTTTGTAATTTCTTTACAGCTCTGGATCAAATTTGCTCAGGCTGTTCTGTTAGGGTTTGAATATGTTGTCCATGTAATTGCATTGTCCTAAAGTCATATCCAATCTTTCTCTCCCTGTTCCCTGCATTCTCTATAAAAATCAGTCTATACAGCACTAAAACGCCAACCCCTGTACGCAACTATTATTTTTTTTTTAAAACACATCATTTGAGATAAATGTTCTTACACACAAATCAACATTTGCACTGTATATATACAAAGGTAAAGCAACTTTTTTGGGTGCTTAAAGTCAAGTGTTTGCCTACAATTGTAATAAAATGAACATAATACATACTGTAGGAATATAGAATGGTTGAGTTTTGTACCAAAAACAATTACATTAAACTATTTATAAAGCATCTCTTTCTGTGTTTTCCTAAGAGTAATTCCCCTTCAAATGTGGTGGGAAATATGTGTTGGTTCTACATAAGCTGTCCAGATATTTCCTTTAAAATCCATATTGCCTCTCAGAGCTTATTAAAGTTATTATAAATAATTGCTCTCCACAGCTCCTGAAAGGTGCACTGAACAACTTGTGTAATAGTTTGCTGACTTCTGGACGAGGGAAATTTAGGGAAACACCTCAGTTAGGTGTTTCCTTAGAGAAACACCAAACAGAGAACCCATTATAGAGGAGAAAAAACGTCCATGGCATTTTACTAAATGGGAAAATTGTGTGTTGAAAATGAAATGTATAAATCAGTTTCATGACAGTCTTGCACCGTAGGAAATGTCATGGTTAAGGTGTGAATATAAGGTGTAAAGTATCACTTGTATAACCACAGATGGTAATCTAAATTCCTCTGAACATGGATAATTCAATTATCTTCAGAAGTTTGCTAAAAAAAATCAATAAAGAAAACAAGCCTTGTAACATAATGTTATCAATTCCATCTGTGAAACTTTCTGAATGTATACTGTATGTTTTCAGTGCATTTGTGATTTGTGGGTTTTAAGATTTAATATATCAGGGTATTTGTGCAAGCACGCCTGCATGCTGAAAGAAAAATAAATACTGCATAATGCTTGATTTGCACCTTCATTTGTTTGCCCCCATGTTTGTTTGCACTGGCATTCAGTGCATGTTTGTCAAGTAGTTAGAGATGCCAGCATTTAGTTACACGATGTAATGTATGATATAAAGCACATTATCATAATCACCATGTCTGATATATGTGTGAGGTAGATGAAAACATCTCAGTTTTTAATGTGTATAATTTTGTTTATTTATTGAAAAACAATGATAAATTTCATTCCCTGCTTCTTATTGTTTCACTCTTGCTCAGTAACAAACCGGTAGGCCAAATATAATGATTATCTTTTTCCTACTTACAATAATGTAAGTCTCTCTTAAGTGCTTAATATGTCGATCAAAAATGAACTGGATGCTACATGTCTTATAGTTGACTCTAAAGACAACTAATGAGGATAAACTTTAAAAAACTACAAATGTGCTGCGCATGTCTGCTTTTTATGGGGGGGTTGTTACGCTTTGCCTGAATAAGCACTGGAACTTTCCAGCATTTCTTTTCCTTTTTATTTATTTTGTGTCTGTGTTGTTTTCTCAGTATTGCAATGCATCACTTGACATTACCCAAGCAAGTTTGAGCTGCAGCGCATCAGCTGAAAGCAATTTTGTCCGGAGCGCAGCTGCCAGGCGGATAAGACTTTCCTTCTTTCGTTTACTTTGAAATGTTCCTTTTTTTCAACATCCAAAATACACAAGGCAGCCAAATTGCTGACATGTGTGAGAGGGGCAGCGAGACTCCTGCATTCTTTCATGCCCCACTATGCAAAACTCCACTTTGTTTATTTAAAGAACACTGAACACTTTAGCACTATTAAGAAACATGTCATATAGTAAACTAAAGGTTTCCTCTCAGGAAAAATCCCTGTCAGTTTATTTTTCTTTTGCAAGAAGTTATTTTAGTTTTGACTCACAAACTGCCTGCATTTGCAATTAAGCAACAGTGTTGTAGCCCGGCTTGTGTAGAGCAGGACTCTGGATAGTAAACTGGAAGCTGGCTATTATGTTTTTGTTGAGTCGTGTAGGTGGAAGAACTGTCTTTTACTCACAGCGACCCATCGCTAATCAGATCACTCGTTTTAATCAGCCAATCAGAGTGCTTGTTTCAACTAAACAATCAAATGGCTAAATTCAAGTGGCCACCAAATGCTAACTTTAACTACAACTAATAAAAAAGCTTATTTCAATGAACCAGTCAGATGACTTGAAACATTTTGAAATGGCCTATCAGATGGCTCACCTATCAAATTGGTCCTTTCGATCTGCCAATTAGAGGGTTTGTTTCAATCAGCCAATGAAATGGCACGTTTCAGTCTGCCAATCAGAAGGTTGTTTTCAGTCGGCCAATCAAATGACTCTTTGGGACAATGGTGTTTCCTCTCTAAAAGCTTTAAATTCAAATAAAACAATATAAGCATATTGAAAATACATTGTCAAAACCAACAAAAAGTATATGCCTTAGCTGCAGCCTTAGCAAGCAAGATGTTTCAAGAACAAAAAAAGTTCTCCCTGCTTATCGTGGGATGCTGCAGGACAACAAGAGTGTTATTTTAGTGCATGATGGGGTTAAGAGAATAATTAAAGACGACAAGTGAGTGCTGTATTCATGACACACCATGAACTGAGTGGAAGGAAAAGAGCAAGGGGGCAGAGGGGATGTAAGTCTGAGATATACAGACAAGGGAAAAGGGGAAAACCTCACATGTGCACCTGGGATGACAGCCAGAAGACAGCCTTTGTGTCAGTAAAGGCGAAATGGTGAGTGGGAGGAGGGCGTGGATGGAGGAAAAGAGGCTTCAAGAGCAGGAGACGGGAGGGCTAGTTGTGACTGAAAGCCCACCAGGGCCTCGGAGCGGCCCGGCGCAGGGAACAGCTAACTTACCTTGACATGCGTAGGAAACCCAAGCCTCTCTGAGCCCTCTGTCAGATAGGAGCCACCCAGTGTAGCCCCGCCACAACTGTGTAGCCTGAGCCCTGCGCGTCCTTTTTAACTAGCTTTGTTTAGATGAGCGCACGGCGGAGGAATGCTTCAGTATACCTTGAAGCAACCACAAGCACAACAGCATTAGAGCGACATGAGCTTCCCAACGCATGGGAATAAGTCCACTCTGGCTACTTGCAGGATTATGACTGACTGGAGTTCAGTGTTGGTGTGTGGGAAGGTCTGAGAATTGTGAATGTGCATGCATACTGTATGTATGGATGCATATACATTCCCTTTGATGTGGATTACTGTCAAAAAGATAAGAGTTGTTAGAAGTCGAGTGACTACTCAGCAAAGTAGACTTCAGAGTTAGAATTTGAATCAAGTTTGATGTGACTTAATTGAGATTTGGCAAAATGTATTAGATTACAATTCAAACAAAAGGTTTTAAGCACTTTATGTCTTTGTATTGAAAACAATTACAGACCGGTCTTGCATAGCAACAAAGCCTAATTATTTAAGTTCTTCGCCAATGCATTGAAAGGACTTGATATAAGTTGCAACAACTGCACTACTGACTTGGTATGACCCATTTGGCTGAGAGTAAGAAGAGTGAGACATTTTTTCTGGAAGAGCAATGAAACGCAGTCTGAGATAAAGCTAATGACGACAGTATGAAGGAGAGGAGAGGACAGGGAAGAAAAAGGATTGGATGTTGGCACGCAGGGAAAGGCAGTCTGCGGTAGACTTGTAAATAGCCGGAGGGACAGAGGGATGGAGGAATGGAGCTATCAGCAGAGAAGTGATGAAGGTCTGGGATCAGGCCAACATAAACACAGGCCAGCCCAGAAGGAGCTGCAGCACACACACACACACATTTACGCACAAAATACACACTCACATATATGGATGTGACTCACGCATACATGTTAAAAAGATGCACAAACATACAAACACTTAAGGCTGTGAGCAGCACTTTATATTCATCATAAATCCACATCGCACACATATACACAAACACACTCATGCGCCCACACACACGCCTGCAGATAAATAAACAGTGTGTACTGTATGGCTCCCAGACCACAACTTCTTGAGTGTTAAGCTGTGTGACAACAGCCCAGGCTGTCATTTAGACATCTCGTTTCATCACATACTTCACATTAGTCCATTTGCTCAGATACCACAGAATAAACATGCAGTCAAAAGAAATGGAGGGAGTTTTATTTTTAAACATCTGGAATAAGCAGAGTGGTGGACACATTTTAAAAAACTGCTTCAACCATTACAATGACTTTTACTTTGGAAACAAAGGCCAGCTGTAGATGTAATCATAACGTACAAATGGTGGGGAGATATTAGTCACAACCGTTAATGTGCATGCTTGTATGTGTCTTTTCTGCTTTTGTTAAAGAGTGTTTATCTGCACGTGTCAGGGTGTTTCTCTGTTTGTCAGTGAGTGTGTGACTGGGCTTCATTAGTGTGCTGTGAAGCGGGAGCTCTCCTGCTCTGTCTTGTCTTTGACCAACTAACACCTTGAGTGAAACCTTAAAACTTGCTAAATGTTATCTTAAGCAGCGCATTGAGAGGCGTTTGGCAAAACTGCAGCATGAAAGAGCTGCTGTGAAGCATGTCTGGCTGGAATGCAAAACACTAGTCATGGTCATCACTCTGTCACCATACAGATACAGGCTTTGAGGACCAAGGACTAAAGTGTGTTTGTGTGAAAATATTTGTATGATAAATTTAATCTGGATGAAGCAACATTGCTGATAAAAGAGAATGCACCCTCAACAAAGAGAAGTTGTTTAAATCAGCTCTAATGTATATATTTACTATTAATAACCATGACATTTGTATACCAAGACAGGGGTCACTTGTAGCAGACTATTATGACCCAATGCAGTTCCCCTGAGACTATTAGCCTTTAAGCATCTTTCAGCTCATAGTTTGGGCTCCAACTTTACCTTGTTTGCAGCAGGCAGATGTTGTCAGAGAGAAAAACCTCTCCTTAAGAATACAACTGTTTGCTTACATGTTTCAGCATACTGAAGTAACAGATGATATGCTTCGATATCATTTTTCCACAAGAGGTGGACATCTGTTATTCTCAGGATAAAAAACTATAAACTAAGCACAAAAAGTAAGGAAATAAGTGTTTGGTAGATTACTTCTTTGTTGAAATAATGCGAGTACTTCTTTCACCTCTAGTAAAAAGAACACCCACAGCTTTATTAACAACATTTTTTATTTTACCACAAGTTAAAGAACCATACTCTTTTCTCTCTTATCCAATTATCCACCACATCTCTGACTCTTGCCAAAAGTGAAATTGCCCAATGCACGCCTACACACGACAAAGGCCCTGGTTTTACTACAGAGTTGTTCTTCCTCATGTAAAGATGCTTGCATGGCTCTCCTCAGAAAACACAAAGATTAAAAACAACACTGTCTGCTGTGTGAGTGAGCATGTGTGAGTGTGTTTACCCTTTTGAAGCTCTCGGATTATTAATCTCCATGAGTGGTGGTCGGGGATGCACTGGTGGTACTTGTGGCTTGTGGGCGTGTGTTTTATACATAGAGCAACCTGCATGGCAGTTCAAAGCCACCCTGTGCAGTATGATGGGATGAGAGGAGACATGAAAGCAGCACTCAATGACATGCACGGTCGAAAGATCACAGGGTGAAATGGCGAGGAAGGCGAACCAACATAAACAAATTGTTTGATTTGTTTATGTTGGTGCACCTACATTTTTTTTAGAGTTAGTCAGATTAAGTGCACCCACATGTAAGGGGCTCTTGAAGGCATGGATGCAGCAGACGTCTCATGGAAGAGAATTTTACTGTAGTTTTACTGATAGTGAAAATGCATTAGTTATAGTTTTTCAGAAAATAAAAATTATATTTAATTATACAGATGGCCCTTGATTTATTTATTGATCTTTGTGCAAATAAATGCATTTAAAACAAATTTGAGGGACATAAACAATGGTTCATGAACAATACCAGCTGTAAAAAACTAGGATGCCATAATATATAATTTTTTTATTTTCATTTTAATATGAACTTAAAAGACTGCGATATTGTACTTATTGTTTTTTTAGGTTACTTGAAAGGTTGTGTTTATTACAGAGTTAAACTTTTCCATTAAAGAATGTTGGAAGTAATTTTCTTGATTTTGAAAAACAATTTCTTAATAGTTACGGCCCATCTACACGGCAGCGTGCGTTGCTTCAACGATGCTTCCCATTCACTTTGAATGGGGTGACGTCACGCTTTGCCGAACTGCATTGTGGTTCCGTCGCGTTGCTTTGCCTCCGTTGCTCGCTTCGAAAGTTGAGAAAAGTTCGACAGAAGCGCCAGCCAATCAAATCATATGCCAGTACAAGCTCTAGCCAATCAAACCGTGTGCTTGTGTGTCCAAGGGCGGGAGATTAATGTGATTGGTTGTTGGTCGCACGCCAGACACGCTCACCGGCAAGCTTCAACGCACGCTGCCGTGTGGACGTACCGTTAATGCAAATTGCATGTTTTCCTTATACTGTGCAGCCCTAGTTTTATCAGCTTGAACTCAATCCTCAAATGATTGACAGTAAAGGAAAAAATAAACACCTACCAGCTTGGACTGCTTGTGCTCATCATCACTTCAAACATTCCCTTTATGTGGAACCAGTCTCAGAACAATGGGAATATTGACAGTCTTGTGTTATGAACAAGCCGGGTTGTTTGAGTATTTCAGCGCGTTGGGCTCCCAGGCGGGCTGTATCTTTGTGAAAGCGATGTATTGTATTTCTTTCCTGTGCCAGAGCCGTTTCCTGTGGCGGTGCCGTGTCAAACGATGACCCTCTGCTTCCTGCAAGTCGCATGGAGACAGGCCTGCCACGAGCCCCGGGGCCTCACCGCCAGCCCCTGAACAACCTCCGAGACCCCACTCCGTCTGTCTGCCTCCTTCAGGTCATTACCCTCCATGCCCTTTCTGGATCTCACTTTTTTTCCAAGCCCTGTATCTTGTTTCATCCTTATAACTATTGCTTATTTTTATGTTACTCCAATTCCCTTAATTTCTATCACCCTCCTCCTTCACTATTTTATTACGTGCTTCTGTGTGTCCTCTGCCCCTTCTCCTCCATACCTCCTTTCCTCTTTGCATCCCTTCTTCCCTCCTCCCTTTGTCCCACTGTCCAGGTCAGAAGAGGGTCTGTCAGGCGTTTCCTGAGCGGGCCGTAGGTCCAGACCACACCTTGCGAGGGGATTTCTGCAAAATACTGCAGTGACGCCCTATAGAAACAAGGAGACGTGCACACTCATGTATGCATACATACTTCCATGGAGCTACTGTACACACACTGAAAAATGATGGTTGTTTTTGGCAATAAGCTGTGACAGTGTTGAAATGCCGTCTGAAGGATAAAAAGAAACTTGTGGGAAAAATGTTAGACAGTGTAGTAGACACAATCAACATGAATTATATCAACGCTCCATCTAGAATAAGCAAAAGCTCTTTGTATTTTTACATTTTTCAGAATACAATCCCAGTGACCACAAATGGATAGCTGTCGACTTGCCTTATAAGTTAAGTCCCTGTGTTTCTGAGCACTAAAGAAAAGACGTTTTTACATCATGTGCGAACACCCGAGGGCCACATCCCTGCTTTTGAGTATGAGAAAGCTGTCAAATCATGCACTACTATTGGTCCCTGAAGAAATCCACCACACGGCACAGGGTTAAAGACCCAACATGTCTCACGTTTGTAGTAAAGCAAGTCATATCAGGACTACTAGAATCGTTTTTAAACAATTTATACATGTGCTGAAACTAAATCAGAGCTTTTATGGTAACTTATACTTCAACTTTGATCTAGTGTGTGCGTGCGTTGGCACAGTCCACTTTGTTCCACAGGCCGGCATGTCTTTGAGTTGGCCTCTCCTCTCCTACGACTCAAGGTCACGAGTACACACGCGTGCCGGCAGCAATAACACTTTACTGTGAATCTCCGCAATGACTCCTAAAGTCTTCTTTCAGTCCAGGTCAGAGGCAGGAAGTGAGCTGGGAGAAAAGGAGGAAGCAGAAGCAGCTCTCTCTCTGGCTGCAGGTAATGACCCTGAACCTTGACCTACAACCTCGCCCTCCATCAGTCTAACAATACTCAGTCTGACAAAACACAGATGTGCAAACACGGTGGTGTTTGCAGATATTGAAGGAACGGTGTCTGGCAACATGAAGCCTTTAAATATATGATCCTTTTATTGTTAGAACATTTATGAATCTATTCTGTTTTAAGGCAACAGAGTCTTCAATAGATCAATAAAGACATTCAAATCCAGGATGATAATTTATCTTTTTATTATTTGGCAACACTATACAGCATGTTGCATTTGTTCACTCATTACATTTACAGAAGTGGTCAGGAAAGTCTCATGGACTTTGTTTACACACTCATCCATACTACTTTCCTTTATCAAACAGCTTGACGATGCTGGAGCTGCAGCTGATGAAAAGACTGCTGGGACATGAGCCCTGTCCAAAACCAACCCGCACCCCTTACACATTTAAAGGGTGCAGACACCAGCCTCCTTACTGCTAGTGTCTGCATCCTTTGAAACCTTTTGAAGTGTAATTGATGTATCGATGGTGACGCGTAGTCTCGATGCTTTTGGACAGAGCCCCTGGTTTTGGAGGTGACTGCCTCACCAGCCAAAGAAGTTTAACCTGCTGCCATGTTTGGAAGTCACAAGGTTACCCTCGATGACCGGGTTGGGCTCAGGACGTTCCCGAGAGTGGTACGGGTCCACAGGGACGGGCCGCTCGGTCGTCACTTTGGTCACCTACGAAAAAAACAAGCCATGCCATGACGTGTCAAAAGAGAATTAAAAAGTTGTTTTGATGGACATGCGCAATTTGATTGTTCAACAGGTATGCATTTTGCCAATATCTGACTAGACATTGACTAGAGTCTAAATGATAATTACTTGTGTGATTTAATGATTGAGGTATAAGCAAAATAAAAATGTTCATTGTATCATCAGGGTTTAAAAAACAATAGATTATCAAATCGAAAAACTGAAAGCCTGTCCATCTCCTCAGTTCTCCTCTTACCTCTTTTAGCTCTCAAATCATGATGACATCCTCTTGCTTAGTTGTTAACTACCTCATCTTTTCCGCTGCTTTGCCCCTCTTTGCACATTTTTTATGACTTCTGGGTCAGGACTGTCTTTCCTTAACGCTCTGCCTCTTTTCCTGACTCGATAACTCACAACCTGAAGGACCATCTCTCTTTCAACCACCTTCCACATTGTGTCTACTCTTTCTTTTCATTTGTTAGATGGCTGAACAACCAGAGAAACTGAGCCATTCAAAAAGGAAAAGTTGGATTTCTGTTGTTTTGTGCTCTGCCTTGGGAAGTGAAAAATGGCCAGACGGTTGATCACAGCCTTTCACAGATTCCCACTCTGGTTCAAATGTCAAAATGTCCGAAAAGCTATTGTTAAGATCGGCCTTTGGTTTTATTTTGATTGCTGATACCGTATTAGTGCTTGCCAGCGTGTTACGCAAGACCCTCAAAAAGGTAACAAAAAGAAATGCAGTGTAAAATGCATGATTTGCTCCAAACTGCAGCAGAATAAGACCACTACGCAGATGCAATCAGAGCCTCTTGCATAGCCCATAATCAGCCAAAATGGAGTCCATCCCCCATGCTGCTCACACTGTGCAGTCAATCCCTCACAAGTCTCACCTTAGAAAGCTCTCCCAGCTCAGGTCTCTGCCAGCCCAGCTTCTCAAGGGCGCAGCTGTCGAAGGTTTGCTGTTTATCACGGCAACGGCGCAGTTCTGTCAAATTTGAATAATCCAGACAGGTCCAGTACTCCGTGAAGGACTCTGCGCAGCTTCCCTTGATTTGCCTACAAGAAAGAATTAATCAAGATGAGATATGCAAAAGTAGTCCAGAAAACTTGGTTGTAATGCATGAACTGGAAGCTTAAAAAGAGAAACTCATGTTGTGTTTAAAGAGATATTGTGACTCACCAAAGGTAATTAAAGAATAATGATTGATATGACAGTTTTAAAAGTAAATTATAGTTCCTCCTATGAGCCTTAACTGTTCAGATTCAAAACCCACACAAACAGGTCGTCTGACTGAACTCCTAGAAAAAGGTGTCTGGCAGTTTCCAGAAGCACCCAAGAATTAAACCAGGTCCCAGATGCAATTACAGCTTTTCTCAAATCTTTCCTCATTATAATAATTACAGGTATTGCTCTTTCACAGTAACGTCTCAGTTTATCTTTGAGGTCAGAGTGTCGGTTGTTTGTTTCGGCTTTACAATTAGAGGTCATGTGTTTTTGAGAACCAGAAACACAGACACACAAGCACCTCAGTGGGTGTATGGGCATCAGGGTATAACCAACGCTCAGTCTAAAACTTTCAGTAAACACAGACACAGCAGTTTAGAGTGAAAAAACCCAGACCACTTCCCCAAATAGCCCCCAAGGGCTGTTTTACAGACATAATAAACTCTGTACTCAAATAGCACAGAGACATTTCATAAAGGTGTTCTCTACATCATACTTAAGTCACCACTATTTATTTATCTATCTCAAGATAACAAAGTGTTTATGCAGAGACTGGCTCTTATTCAATTGCCAAGAAATGCAGGAACAACTTTTTTTGGAATGAATACTGACTTGATAAAGTAATGAAATGACCCAAAAACTCTCAGCTGTAAGATTAATACTATGACATAAAACAGAATGGAAAATAACTTTTAAGACGCCGGGACAGTTCCCAGAGAAAGCCAAGTTATTTAAAGTTTGATACAAAAATCTGTTGTGGGAAATTCTTCTTTATAAAAAATGTGTTATCAGCACCTGACGCATTAACTCTACATAGAAAGTGCAAGTAGATCGGCTATCCCCTCATACAACAAAAGTTTGCCATAGAATATTTAACGCTCAGTCAAACAGTGCATTGGAATTGATGGAGGAATAATGTGTTATAAACCTCAGTCCTTAGTTTGGAGGGGCCAAAATGAAGTTATTTTAAACCCTAATCTTAACTGTACAATCTCATCCCATATGGTGCACTTGAACTTAGTTCTCACCAACATTTTCTGAAATGTCTCAAGCTTTTGACCCTCCAACTTGCTCCAAAGTTCAGTCACATCTCCAATCTGTCGCTGACTTTAAAGTGTTGCAGATGACACCATTGCTGCCGGTTATGCCTAATCATTAGTTACCTAAATGTCTGATTAACTACATTTTTGTACTGAAGCACTAGAACAAACCTTCCCGAAAAAAGACGTTTCCAGACTGATCTATGTATACCAGAAGTATTTGGAGCAAAAAACCTTGGGGTGAGTTACCTGAAGAAGTTGAGCGCACACTCGTTGACTTTCCTCCCTTCTTCTAGACACTTCCTGGGGTCCTTCTCCTCCCAGCGGCAGAGCATGAACTCCTTGTTGGGTTTGTCACACTGGGAGCCATAATGGTGGGCAGCACCCTTCAGCACTGCAGAGGAAACGTTGATCTGGACACAACCAGGGACAGAAGCATGAACAACAACAAGGAGACCGCTTCAAATTATATATAATGACCACAGAGTAAATAAATGCAATCAAACTTTTAGATTTGTTTCAAGACACAGGATTATTCTGGTGCTTCCCTGACAGTGGCTGATATTGGTGACCTCATATTTAAGATCCAAGAGAAAGTGCTTAATCATTTTTTACGGATCAATACAGTAACAATCAGTTGGGATCAAGTGGGAGCAGCTTGAAACTTATGGGCTAGCTCTAACAGTGAAAAGTGCACTCTTTAAACTCCAAACATGTCATATTCAGTCTATACATTGTAAACAACTGTATAACTAAATGTGTTTATTTAAAAAGTGCATAAACTCTATGAAGACCTGTAGTTCTGCTGCAACCCTCAGTGCTAAGGCTTAAGACTTTTGTTTGACACTGCCATGCTATGCTGTATTTTAACACTGTGTACACTAACCTTTGTTCTTCTACTTATTACCGTCTTATTATAGTGTCACTTGTTTTATATGTCTATTCTCTTGGCTCTTTAATGGTTATTGTGAATTGCATGTTAATGTCCTTTTACCGTACGTTTATTAAGCAGATTGTTTTGAGTTACTACTGAATTTAAGAAATGTGTACCTGCACAGATATAGTTTATTAGATCCATGATGCTGCCATATTCCATGATGTTGGAAAGACACAAGCTGCTGCCAGCTTACACCTGACTTCCAAGGACAACTCAATGTGCCAACTAACACTACTGCACATAAACAGGCTAGATATGAGTTCAGGGGCAGTCAATGTAGAGTTACTGTTACCTTAGGGGTACATTGAAGCAGTAATATGGATTATTAAGAGAGTGATACAAGGTTAACAACGATAAACAGCCCATGAGTTCCTGAATAGTTTGGTTTCTCAGTCATAAAGATAGCGGAACATTCGCCAGGTTTTAGATGCATTCAGAAATATCGGCTGGTTGATTTATTATCAGGCTTTGTAAGCATTGGGAAACGTGGTAACACCAGTGGCAATAGTTAAAAGCTACTGAGCATATTTTGAAACATACAGCAGCTAGCGATAGCAAGCTAGTTAGCTAACATGTTATATCCTGCTAAAGTTTCCATTCAAGGGAAACAATAACCGCTGCTCACCTCGTCCACGTTCAGCTCCTCCATGGAGGGGATTTCCAGCGTTGAGGGCATGGCTGTGTCTCTGTTTAATACAACAACCGCAGAAAATCAAATGAAAAACATTCAAGGTCCTGTTCCTCGGGCTCCAGGACGAGCTACGAGGCCGCGGAGAAGGTCAGTTTACTGCGCCTGCTCAGCCGGGAGGCGCGTGTTGATGACGTAGGCGAAAGCGCTTTTAAAAATACAGAGGAAAAAAGACGAATTTCAATCGTATCAACTTATGAATTGTTTTCTTCAGGTCTGTTTCGAACTATTTAAAATAATACAATTGTGACAAACGAACCACTTTTTGTAGACTCGTTGTTGTTCTTGGTTATTGTCGCCATGGTAACGATACACTTGGCTGTTGTGTGTAGTCTTGCCTACTTACTTGACGATATAAGTCTTATGTTGTATTTATTTTTAGAAGAAAGGGTGTTGGAAAGCCAATGTTATAATGGAGTTCATCGGAAGCAGTTACAAAGGAGACACAACAAATGGCAGGTAAATATATTTTTCCCTACCCTAAAGACAACAGGATATGCATGATATGCACAACATTTAGAATGAACTTAGAACGTTGAGTCAGGTTAGCTATGCTTCCTAAAAAGCAAAAGCTATTAAAGCACTGTATGATCATCTCTTTTCTCCCTCAGGATGGATGGAAAAGGAGAGTACACATTTCCAACAGAGACCAAGTATGAGGGAGAGATGAAAGAAGGGATGTTCCATGGCAAAGGAGTTCTACACTTTCCAAATGGGAGTAAATATGAGGCCACCTGGGAAAACGGCATAGCTAAACAGGTGGGGAGCCGGGTTCATGTGTCCCTGCATGCATGTCAGAATATCACTGCATCCACATGAGTGTGTGTTTCGCATTGGTTATAGTTGATATTACATCTGGTCCCTTTTAGCAATCACTCACCATTACTGTCATAGTTATTAGGTTTCTTTCCTCTTTTTACCTGCATCGAGCAACCCTCTCTTCTGCTCTGATGCAATCTTTCATGGGCTTTTGCCACAACAGCGATCACTCCAATTATTATCATCATTTCAGTTGCGGTTCATTTGAAATGATAGCTGGTCTGAACCATGACTGAACATGGCCCAGACTACCCTGCACCTGCATCCATGCCAGCCCATGACATTCTACTTCCATTTAAAACAGACCTAAACTATCCTATGACCTAAATAATTTAAAATCTGGAAATGATATATGATGTCTTAAAGTGTAGCTTACTCTGAAACGTACACATCCTTCAAAGTTGTTTCTCAGCCTTCTTTATTTTAGACATATTGACATGAAAACAGGAACAAGCCAGAATTCACACTCACACATCAATGGTTGAATAATCGGGAGGAAAACTTCAACATATGAACCGCAGGGGGTCGGGGATCAAAGTTGATGGATGACCCCTCTACCTCCAGAGCCTCAGCAAATCCGAATTAATGCATTTGTTTACATTAAAGTGTTATTATGGTTCCACATTTGGCAGAAAACTGTAAAATATATGCTATTTTTCCATTCCCAATAAGTTTTTTCTCAGAAGGTTTTCTCAGAAGGACATGCACACATGTACACAAAGTGGATCAGTTCCTGCCAAAGACATATTTTTCCACTTTTCACTCGTGGTATACATCAATGCAGACAGTTCTGGTTTTATCTGCTGAGGTTTTGAGATATCCATCCCTTAGATTCCCGCCTTGACCTAAAGATGACAATGGAAGACATTTTAAATTGTTTTGTGGGGTTTAAAGCACTGAAAAGTTACATTTGAAAACCACAACAGCCATTTATCTCTCCAGAAACCATGGGTTACATAGAATTACACCCAGACCTTACTTTCAAAAGTTTCAACTGGAACTACTTTCTGTCAAAGAAATAACCCGCGGGAAGACTGCCAGCAGTGAGGTCTGTGGATTATCTTGCATATCAGCATTGTTTCTGCTTTTAACGTTTTCAAATGTAGCTCTTTCACTGCTTTGAGGAGCGCAAATACAACTCTATTGTATGTGTATGTTTAAAGATGTGAATATAACAAAAGTTTGGGATATAATTACTTTCCCCATTTAAAAAAACTTGTTTGAAAAATAGGGGTGATTTTAAAATGGTGCTTCCTTACAAGGGGTCATTTACCTTCGCTGATGGCCTGCAGTACCAGGAGAAGGACTGGGACTACTGCGATGGTTACGACAGGCGCTTCTACAGTGAGAGGTGCAATGGACTCAGACCTGCAGGTTGGAATTTATTATTGTGTTCTCAATGGGACAGATTATTTCTTATTAATCGCATCAGACAAACACCCTCACATGATTTGGCTTGGAAAATATAAAGAACTTTGCCTCATAATAAACTACTGGAAATACATTGAGAGGAAGAACGTGTTTGAGTAAAAAAAGTATCACCCAAAGCCATTAACCTGACAAACAATAATAACAAGTACAACATAAGGTGAAATCCATTAGATAGATTAAGAATATAAAAACAAGTTGTTTTAGTAGTTGTAAACCACATAACCATTCAACACAAAACAACTGACTTGTTCGTACAGGAGAATCTCAGCTAAGTGATCTTCATCCACCACACTTTATTCCTGATGGATGCTACGATTGTGGAGATGGTTCCTATGATCCCAAGGCCAGAGTTGTTACTTCCTACAGTGGCAGATTCCTCAGAAATGCAGGTGAGAGAGAGAATATCCTGTTATTTTTAATGTTGTAGCCCGGTGAAACGAAAGATGATAGCCTGAAGATGCATTTTCAGTCTTCATGTAAACCCTTAGTTCAAATTATAATCAATTCTTTGCTTCTAAAAAAGCTATAATAAAGAACCACAATCCACACAAACAAGAACAGGGAAACAGAGCAAGGACACAGTTGACAAGGTTAAGGTTTATTTCAGCTTTTGTTTGGTTGTTTATTTGAACATTCATCATCATCAGACACCTGAGCAAAGTATTCCATTTCCTTAATATAGACTCCTCATGTAAATGTTCCAATCATTGTTTGATATAGGTAAACAGAAATGCAACATCAGGCCTATACCTCAATACAATTTTATTATAGAGTTTATAGCCATATAATCAGCTAAATAAATACTGAGGGAGCAATTGTTGCTGCTTTGTCGGGCAGAATAGTAGCTGTGTATAACATGTCTACTTTTCAACAACTCTACTTTTCTGAAAACAGGCCAGAAAAGTAGAGTTGGTTCAAAGTATTGTCAAACACACTAAAGAGCTTGTGTTGAATTTGCCTCGGGGAGGACCCTTTGTCTTTGCCTCTCTGAGAGCACACAGTGTGGCCATATGGGAAGGATTTTATAGCAATGAACCAATGGAGTTATGTTAAATGGATTATCCCTGGACTCTCTGATGGAAGATTATTGCTAAGTCATCTGATAAGCATGCTTCTATAGGCTATTGCCGTCAATTCAAAACTTTTTTTTCCTTTTGGTATTTGTCAAAAGTGGAAAATTCAAGACACATTTTTCCCCTGAGTGGGTGCCCAGTTTTGGAACTCCTGATTTGAAGTGAATGCGGTCTGTCAGGTGTCCAGATAGGAATCCTCTGACATCCTCTGCTCGTCATGTCTCCTAAGATTTTACATCACAAGACACTGTTGTGAATTAGGCAGCAGGCTGTGAATGCAGTTTCTAAATACTATGGGCTCACTAATGTTTGGTCCAGTGTTTACTGCGCATCAAAGGGGCTTGACATTATTTAGCATATTGTATAGTAGCTTAAAAAAGCTTTAATCAAAGCTTAATCTATGGTGATGGTGTACAAGGCTGTGGGAATTGTTGCTTTTGATTGCAGAAAATGCAGGAGGAATTCAAACCAGACCATATTTTGATCCAAATATGATGCTTGTGACTGTTTAACCTTAAAAATGTAGAAATGTGTAAGAAATATGATTTCTGGCATTAGTTAATGTATGATTCACTAAGCTGCCTAAGGTATTTTTTTTTGGGCAGAATATTTGTGTTCAGATGTTCTATTTGCAACATAATACAGATTAGTTCCACAAGCACACAAATCTAATTTACATATGTGGAGAGACAGAAGGAAACAGAGGATTAGATCCACATCCTTGCCAGATGTCCTCAGCGTGTGTAAGAAGACAAAAATATGTTTTTCAATTCTTTCCTTGATGGGGGTTGTTCATCATCATTATAGCTCTGGTATTGATCAGTGGAGTGATGGAGAGAGAGAGAGAAAGAAAACAAGATAAAAGATATGTTCTGGAAGTTGAGATGAAGAAAGAAAAAGGAACTGAACACTTTCCAACCATTCTCTTACTCTGTTTTGATTTAAATACATCTGCAATCAAACAAACTATTTAAAGGAGATGTAATCATTCAGATTTATCCCTATGCTTTAGGTTTCTGCAAGAACATTTTCACATTCTCTAATGTTCAAAAATGACTATTTTCTTCTCCTACAATAAATCTGAATATACCTAGATTTTCTCAGTCTCTGAAACACTCTGCTTTGATTGGTCAGTCTTTTGGGGATTTCCGTAAATGCACGTGTCATTGCAGCCGGGGAATGACTATGGCACTATAGCAGCACATTCTACCTATTTATTGTATATCTTTAGGAAATCCTGCCGGCTTGCTTAAGCCACTGTGTGCATTTCCCCACAGATTAAGCGTTTTGATAATTTTAAAGCAGGGGTGTCCAAACTACGGCCCGGGGGCCAAATGCGGCCCACGTTTGGAATCGGCCAAATTCAAAAAGTATAATTAAATATGGCCCACAAATTAAACATCTGCTATTGTACTTCTTAAATATATATGTTCAAATATATAACACAGTATTCATGTGTTAATAAGCCCAAATTTCAAATAAATTCAGTCAATTAAAGTTGAAAAACATTTTCTAACAAATCTTAGTTGATAAGAAAAAAGCCCAATAACACATTTACATAAAAACCTTGAAATATACCCTTCATATTTCCTCTTTTTATAAGCAATCTGAGCCTCCCGTTTTAAGGAATGAGCTGCTAACAAAATAAATGAAACCCTACAGAGAGCTGTGTTTTTTTCATCAATATCAACCATCATTTACCTACATTTGATAGATTTTTCTAACTTATAACTTATGAGGCAATATACCTCTGGTGAGCGGCCCAGCCCTTCGTATATTTCTCTGTATGTGGCCCTCGTGAAAAAAGTTTGGACACCCTGTTTTTAAGCATTCATATAGCACTTACACTGATGGGAACTTTAATAGAAGTGTGTCTGTTCATGTGCAATACTATAGAGTGATGTATATTATATACTGAGAATGTGGCTTATGCAATACATGTCCGCTATCCCTTTGCTTTGTAAACAAGACTTGAAAAGAATGCTCCTGTGTCCTGTACGGATTCATTTTTCAACCCTTGAGGTGAAAGCACATTTGTCACAGTGGGTGTGAAGACAGAATTTATTGCCTCATGGCTTCCGCCCAGGATGATGGGACACAGGGAAGACCCACCCTCCCAAAGGGGACGTTTGCTGCAGCAAGGAAAGAGGAAGGAGCTCCCTGTGTAGCAGCTGGTGGATGTAGGACAAGGAAGAAATTAGCCCGTGAAGACGAAGATCATATCTAGAGTTGCAAAAATGTTGCATATGGAACGGGTTGAAACTGCAGATGAATCAAGTTTACCCCCCTGATCTTAAAGTCCTTGCAAGGAGATATCAGGCTCAACCAAACTCATTGGTCAAAACTGATTTATCACAAAGTCCTGGCCTGCTTAGTTACTGTTGCTAACTTGGACAAACAGTCCTTCTTGGCATAGTGCCAGAGAGCAAAACAATAGGATCTTTTGCTAATATTCCCCAAGAGGTTATGGATTATTTTGGGAGATGTCATCAAGGGGCTGCTATGCCAACAATGTAGGAAGGGTTTGTATCGAGAATACTGGTACGCCTCGTAAAAATGTAGGATGATGGGGGAAATGGTGTGATGGGATGCACATGATGATATCGCCCCCATGATTTCATCTTAACTTAATGAAAAACATTTTTAACAGACTCCTGTTCCTCGTAGATTTTAAGTAACAGAAAGGAGTCACACGTGTCATTTGGATACAAAGTCAACTCCTGCAATACACAGGAGACGGAAAGGAAGGAAGGTCTGAGTGTGTGTGACTGTGCAGCAATGTGTACGTTTGTGTGTGTGTTGAGTGATTGTGGTGAAAAATGAACATTTAGGGGTGACATTCTTTGTTTCTGGCCGATGTTATTTCCAAACTTTAAGGGCGTCCAATATCTACTTTGACAAATCACCAATTAGTTACTCAGTCTTACACAAGAAAACATGTCAATGGACTGGCATAGTGGATGAGGTGGCAGCTAATCCCTACATTTAAAAACACAAAACACTCCTTGTTAAGCAACTAATGAAATTGATTGATTGATTAGAATCATAATTTTATTTATTTCAGATTTTTTAATATGACTCCACACATCAGTGTGTCATAGTTAAGATTTCAGCTTAAATAATGCCAACAGGGTAAACACAGTAAAATGAATACTGTTAAACCTTTAACAAACATTCAACCGATATGTTTATCCAAAGCAAATTCTATTTGTTCAACCATGAAGAGACAAACACTGAATAGGAAGAATTATGGAAGTACATTAGCTTCAAAGAAAGCCAAACCTTTTTGCTGCTAAAAAAAACAAATCATGTAATCAACAAACAAGTCTACAGGGCTACTTTTATCTGTCCTCACAAAAAGGACAAAATAATTGTATGAATATTGTTACAAGGTAGAACATTGCATTACTCAATGAAACTGTAATTAAAAAAGAACGAGAAAGGATACATAGGCCACATCTGCACAATCAAATCTCCACCGCTGACTGATTGAGCGTATTATTCCAAACAAACACACACACCGTCAGTTGTGTGTGTGCTCTCATGGCAACAGGCAGCAACAGTCGGCCGGGCGCAGGAGGCGGCAGCAGCTCCAGCAGGGGCCATGTGTTGCCATATTGTTTGTAGCACTTTCCTGTTTCTGGGATAACCGCTTCCCTTTGAGACTCCGCGCTGAAAGAGTTCCACACTGAAAACATTCCACTGCCAAGGAAAACACCTCTGGTGACCGAGCCGCGGCCCCTCCCTTTGTCCCCGTCCAGCCGAGGTGTTTCACAGACAGATAAGATCAGCTGGGGCCCTTGGGAGTGGAACATATCCTCACGCTGCCTTTCCTGAAACTCTCATTTTTCATACATCTTAGGGACAAAAATTCACCATAAAATAGGATTCACATGTTAATCCTCCGAACTGTGACGGATGGATTAATAATGTTAAAGATTGGTATCTCTCCTTCAAAGCTGGAAACATGAAAACCGCACCGTTTTCTGTGATGTCATCATAACCAAAAAAAGCAAAGGCCGCTCGGCTTGCAGTGAATTGGAGACAGATGCCTTAAATGTGCGCATTTGAATGTTTATTTGAGCTTTCACATTTAGGTAAGTTTGATTTTACTGTGGTGCCTCCAATTGGAAACCACAAAATGTGCACATATGACCCTATAGGTCATTGTGAGTGGACCAGGTTCAGAGTTCAACATCAGTGTTATACCCCATCCGTTTCTGCAGCACAATCATCTTTAATGAAATTAACTATCTACAAGCAGAAAGCAGTTTTTTGCTTTTGCTCATTATGCCAGTGTGTCTGTCTCTGCATGTGTTTGGTTGTGTGTCTGCGTGTTAATTCGGAGCCATTAGGCTGGAAGGAAACACTTTCCCCTCTGAGTGTATTTTAAGGATTAAGATAAACAGACTTTTAACAAGGTGCCATTATCGCTTCCGCACACTCTCTCCTGTGTACATCGCAAAAAGGTTGTCTGTGCAGGTGGATACAGTCAAGATGGATATACAAAAAACTGTTCAATAAACAAGTGTGTTTAGTGAGCTTCATTCCCTAAAGACTAAAATGTTTCCCTGAAGTTTGCACCACAAATGTGATTATTAGGCTACACCAGAGAACATAAGGTGTCTTTATTTCTGTTTTATCATTTTAACTGGATATCCCAACACCAGAAATGGTGAAAGGGGTCATTAAAAAGGTTTATAAATTGATGTATTGACTTACAAAGACTGGTAAATCACAAAAATGTCCGGCTGTCCTCAGATTGCAGGAAATTACCAGCCACCTGTGCCCTCATATAACCCAAGGTACCAATTACATTTGACTTAAATCCTGAGATAAACGCTGCTATACAATCTCAAGAGGGCAGAATTACAGCAAATATGAAAATGTCCCAATGAAATTATCATTAAGGCAGGTTGTGGTTTGGGTCTAATTGAGGTCAGTCTAAACGTAACGACGTGTTCAATAATTACCTTCTCCGCCACGAATGCGTCACAAAGACTGTTTGCGTGGCAGCTGTCCGCGTGTCCGATACGTTCAATTGACCTCGCGATCAGAACAGGTAGAGAGGAGAAAGAGAGAAAGAGGAGCGTTTTATACTTGAAGTGGCTGCTGGTGTTGACGCCTGGCAATTACGCACAATCAGTCCGCGAGCTGCAGACCTGCTCCCCTGTACAATGGAGCCTCGCGCGCAGTGGAACCTGGGGGTGAGGCCCGCGCGCTGCTCAAGTGCGTGCAGCTGCATGCGCTCCAGAGAAAAGCTCACTTCCCCCGCAATTAGCTTCTCATTTCAGTTTTGACAATGCAAAACTGCTTTATTATCAGCTCCTCTGGCAGTCGTTTCGGTTTAAAAAAAGAAAAATCGTCGTCCATTTTTGGAGGTTATTATTTATCGGTGTCTGAAGTGGCTCTGAGAAGTTATTTGCTCCTAATTGTCAGGCTTATCTTGGTTTACCCGAGACTTGAATGGCACTTCACTGTCGCAGACCTGTGGTTTAATTATGCAGGCAACTGCTTCATAGTTTTGATTTAAACGCTTTACCTTTACACCTCAATCTGCGTTTGTTTCTTATGTAATCGTAGGTCAAACGTTTAAAAAAAACAATTAAGCTGGTATGACTCCAGGCCTTGTTTCCAATAGTTTTAACATAATCCTCCATTTGAAATTAAATCTTTCCAACAGATGACTCCGAGCATGAGTGGATTCTGCGGACTTGTCGGAAAGCTTGGGATGAGGCTGCCGGTGTTGATCCTGAAAACTCTGTCGCTTTCTGAAGAGACCGGAGACTTTTGTAGTCCATTTTTAGAACATCAGATGTTTTTTGTGTCTTGTAATATAACTCTGGCAAATAAAGCGTTTTTTTGTTATTTCTATTTTCTTATGTTTAATTCGATTTTGTGTGTGATTTTAAAAATAAAAGGATAGATTATCAGACCAATTGAACCAAATCAACATATTCCTGTGTTTTGCTAATGTGCAGATAACATTGACAGGGGACATTAGCTTTAGCAGATATGTTGGGCTATGACGGCCATAAATCCTCCACACAACTTCACAAGGAAAGTTGAAAAAGCCTCAATAAATAAAAAATAATTAAACATCAAGTCTTCTAAGGGCAGCAGTGCTTTGCACAAAGAGAATATTTCCCACAATGCACCATTCTTGCTTCGTTGAAGATACACATTTACAAATACCACACACACACACTGGGATGTAAACAACTATCCACACAATTCAAGCAAATACACACCCCAATGGATAAACATCCTGCATAAAGAACATAGAAAAAGTGTTGTTCCACATGTCCTTTGCTTTGTGCCACACGTGTTGTTTTGGAAAATAAAAGTGAATTATTGCCTGGTTAATTTACCCTTACAAATGATCCAAATCCACAAAGAAAATATCACATTCTATTTTATTGCATTTAAGTACACAAAACATTAATGATGCACAGTCTATCAAATAAACTTTTTGTTTGATTTCATTTCTTGTTTTTTAACAAAAACCAAATAATTTCAGAGGGAAAAGTGCTTTACAGGGATTTACCATCTCAATAAATACAAGGACATTGAGGTCTTGTTGGATCCTGTTCTTCACACAATGGCCATGGCACTAAATACAGATGCACACTCTTTACCCCTGCCAACACACACACACACACACACACACACACACACACACACACACACACACACACACACACACACACACACACACACACACACACACACACACACACACATACACACGCACATACACACGCACATACACACACACGTATGTACAACCCCAGTCTGCTTCATATTTTCCATATTGTACCAAAACACCAACACTTCCCTCTTTGTGCCAAAGACACACAGACAGAGAACATATAAATTAGTGACAATACACATGTTTGGAAATATGAAAATATGTAACTTGTAACAGAATTTGTAGCAATGTGTAGCTCATCTCAGTCTTCCATTTGTTTCCCTTTCAGTTTAAAGAAATGTAGCAGGATTATTGTGGCCCAAATTCTGTTAGCTTCTAATGTCACAGCCATAATTTAAAAACACACAAGCCCAGAAAGTGTGCTTTGTGGTTTACTTCCAAATTGACACATTCAAGATGCACATTTTCCACCAGTAGAAGATTTTAAATCTTCTTAATTTTTTCTACGTAATTAAAACGTAGAGATGAATTACAGGCTTAGATTTAATTAGCTGGTTCAATGCTGCAGAATTTCTTTAAATTATGGAAAAGATAAGGCACACAATGTCAAAAATTAACCTAATTTCATTGGAAAATCGACCAAAAATGTAACATAGGGAATATTTTTGAGATGTCATAAGGTCCCTTCCTAAAGAAAATATTTCAACAGTCATATTTATTTCTTTACATTTAGGTTTCCTTCATGTTTGCTTAGAGAGAAAATAGCAGTCTTACCTCTAGTGTGGTCTACTGAGTGTGTCGGGCCTTTAGGCCACAAAGACAGTTCCCCTCAAGTTCCCTCTCTTTGTTTATCTTCAGTACTCTGACAGCGCTCAAAAAGCTTCACTCCTCTTTCAGCTTCATCCCTTTTAAAAAAAGGATGGGTGGGTAGAGTGGAGGATGCTGTACATTTGAAGCAAAATGGGTCCTTAAGGTGGTGTAAAATACCGTCACTGAGTTCCTGCTAATGATAAATGCTTCTGAGGCTGTGAGTGGCTGCAGGTGGGATATTCCTGTCCTCAGAAATAAAAACCCATAATGATGGACGTATCTTGAGTTTTTCCTCGTTCTTCCTTTTCTTTCCATTATGTCCGAGTGGGCAGGGCTCCTGTAAGATAAGTCTTTTCTCCAAACTGATGACTGCATGACCCCCCGGTCAGGTCTACAGACGTCAGTGATGGGAGATCAAGGGTTCAGATCCGGAGGTTTAGGGGTCAAAAGGGTCATAGTGGTGGAGCACTAGCGGCTGAGGGGGAGCTGGGGCAGCGACATGGCCTGATGAGAGAGACCTTGAGAAGTCAGCATTGAGAAGGGATGACCTGAAGAGCACACAAAAGAAATAAGGATTTAGGTGAAAATATAAAAAGTCTAAAACGTGTATTTGCATAATTATTATTATACATTGAAGTAAATTGTGACTCACTGTCGATATACCCGTGAAGGGCCACCATGCGCGCCCGCTCAGGACTGCCGAAGGGGGAGTAATGCAGCTCATCGGGCATGGACGAGGGTATCCTGGACTGGAGGTGACCTTGGGGAACCCCACTGTGTTGGGGCGTGTGCTTTTTGTGTCTTGCTCTGCAGTTTTGAAACCACACCTATGAAGACGCAATGTAACCAGACATCATGATGCTATATTCTTAATATCAAACATGTTGATTTATTTCAAAAGCAGACAAAACATTGAAAATACCTAAATCAGTATGAATATGCATACCTGAACATAATTAAACATAATTTGACCTTTTACTATGTTTTTCTGTAAATTAAGTATATGTGTTTGAATGTTTCAAAAGTATGCTATTTCAGAGCATACATAGATTCATTAATACTAGAGAAAGTGTATTTCTGTGTACTGACCTGTATCACTCTCCTGCTGAGGCCTGTCATGTCGGCTAGTTTCTGTAGCGTCTGGGCGTCTGGATTGTTGTCCTGGGCAAACTGAGCCTGCATTATCTGCATATTGAGGCAAAAATGTAACATGAAATTAAGAAAAGGCTGCTGAAATCCAATCATTACACATTGTATTTTTGGTAAAATAAAGCCGAGAGTGCAGCATATTCACAAAATAAGTGTGTGTCTGACCTGTAGCTGTTCTGCAGTGAACGATGTCCGTGCCCTTTTGGCCGGTTTGGGCTGACTGTCATGTTCTGTTGGAACTGCTCCTTCTAATGTGATACCATTGCCTGAAAAACACAATAACAGAAATATGACATGACAGTCAAAAGTGTTGAATAACATTTTAAAATGACCATGATTGTCCCAGGAGGCCCATTTGAACAAGAGGACTTGGACACAAAATCATATTTAGACTTTTTCCTCAGTTGGGAGCCAAAATTGAGGTTTTTGAGCTCTTGTAACACGACCACTGAGTAATGAGTAAGAAGCAGGCCAGACACATTAAATCATCAATGATTTAAGAAATAATAAATTGTACAAAGGTGAATTATACAGTCATTATTTTGCTCATAAATTCAGCAGACCTCAGTTTTGGGACTCTGGAGCAAAAATCTGGGCAGCCACAGAGAAGCATTTGACTCACCACTCTCAGCCGCTCGTTTGAGGTTCTCCACCATGGTGTCGTAGTGGCTCCTACACAGGACCTTATCTTCCACCAAGCCAAACTCCTCTCCCGTAGACAACTGCCTCTTACACGAGAAGCACGCAAAACATGCCAAGTGGTATGCGTTCCCTCTTGCACGGCGCACCCAGTCGCTGGCGAATATCTGCCTCCCACAGCGGGCACACTTAGTACCAAACCTACTGTGAGGGACAGAAAAAGAGAGCCGAGGTAGAGGAGGAGAGACAGAATGAGGAATTAGTGCTTCATTGACGGGGTAAAAGCAACATTTCAGTACAGAAAGTGGTAAAATATGTTTTAAACCTAATTCTCAAAGCCAATACCATATAGCACACACATTGTTAAACAAACTAAATTAAACATGCACAGACGTCCTTTTCTTTGAGAACATGTTGAGAGAGTAGGAAATGTGTGTTTTGAAACTTGGAGTTTTGGCAGAACTCGAAGGGTTTAAGGAAGAAACCTTGGAGAAGGATGTGGCCTTCTGAAAAAGAAACCCTGACTGCGGCTGCAAGCTGAGCCTTGAATGCAAACAAACCAACACCTGCAATTTCCTGGCTGATGCATGAAGACCCTGACATGTACCCAAGCGCACACACAAACACACACACACAAGGGAACAAACCAGGGTGGTTTTACACACAGCGGAAGATGAAGAAAGACTTGGATGACATCACTCTAGATCGCCCCGCTGTAACTGATAGCAACAGTGAGGTCAGGCGGCATATAAACCTAAACCACCTGACTTACTGTTCTGAATGGGTGGGTGGATGAAAGATAAATGGACAGAAAATTATGGAAAGAGAGAGGCTGGGCAGGGAACGGGTTAGCGGACGTACATTTGTTAAGTCAGCAAACTCTTTAAGACAATTCCTGATGACCTCAAAACAAGATGTCTGAAATAACTACGCTCTTTCATTGAAAAATATCAATATATATAAATCCAATTGAGGACTGAATGAGCCAAACAGTGAAAGAGCCTAAGCACAGAGTGAAAAGTAAATACTTTTTTTTATTTAAGTACCATAATATTCACAATATTTCAGAGAGAGAAGTGTGCATTAGTCCATCTCACAATATTTTTTGACTATCCTGCCCTCTCGGTTGTCCCAATCTCATTTCATCAAGTCCATTTCTTGCAAACATATCACAAAAATAATTAAGAATGTATTGACGGGGACTGTTTTTAGTGGCAGATTTACACACATGTGTGAATATTTACAGAAGCAGGACGGTGTATATTAGACAGACAAAAAATACACAACAGTGCCCATGTTCACCATTTCATGACACTTAGTGAAAAAGTGTGGCTCATTAATGTGTTTCTGTTATAGTTTTAGTACAACAATGGAAGTCTGTGACAGAGAAGAATCAGATATTTCATCAGACATAGACTATGGTTATAGACATAGACTTTGGTTTTGACGTTTAATGGGATTTGATGATACTACAAAAATGTATAGCACATAACCAGCCGTCTCCTTTAACTGGAATATGGCTGACTGAGCAGCTGGCACTGTGGGGTTATCCAAAAAAACATTCACTCTAACACAAATGAAATACTATACAGATTTTCCTGTTTTACACCAGAATGAAAATACATTAAGCTGCTCATTTAACGAGCACATTGTGGGTCTAATGGGTATAAAACGCTGTACTTTGAGATGGTTATAGTGAGGTTAAGAGGCATTGTTAGGGTCAGCAGCTGCCAATTCTGGTGAAGGAGGCAGGATTCTTTAAGCAGCCTGACAGAAAGTGCTGCCCCAAGGGTAAAACTGGGAGCAAAAAGCATAGCGGCCAACTGGCTCTAGCTCAAATGAGAAACATTTCCATATTGATGGGATTGTTCTGTAAAAGAGGCATTGACACATATATAAAGAGCTGATGCCCGACTCGACATTTTAACTTATACACTTAGCTATTTCTTCTTTGCGCTGCCTCTTTACAGCAAAATACAAAGAGCCGGGATAAAGAGGAAACTCATACAAGCCCAACATGAGGCAAATTCAAAGAGCTGTCAATCGTGGATAGGTATGAAGGAGCTGGTGAGGGCAGGATGAAAAGAATAGACATGGAGAGAGGAAGTAAGTGGCTGAGGGAAATAGCAAAGTAAAGAGCGTCAATGGTGGAGAGAGAGCAGGGGGACAGAGAGCAGGAGGGTTGCCAAGTGAGTGGGTTTGGCAGCGTATCAGTGCACTCAAGTCCACTCTATCTGGGATGAAAGCATACTATAAACCTGACATCTCAAAAACTCGTGCCCCTCATCATGTATATGAGCTTGTTGGCCAGAAGTTTCATTTTCTCTGCATGTAGTATGGTAGCGAATATGTAAAGGTCATCATTAAACGCCTACTGTTTGAGGATCTGCCTCTTATCTGTTTCATCCTGCTTCTGTTTGTCTGCCTTCCTGGTTTTGTATCACTGTTAAGTCATGCATTAATGTCCAAATCCAAAAAGAGCATCTGCAGTACCAGGCCTGGCATTCCTCATAACAAACAAATTCATTTCAGCATTAAAAAGCAGTAAGTCTTTGCAGTGACCTTGAAATAAAATTAGCTCGCTCACCACTTACAGGGAGCTTAAATTGTCACAGATATGTGCAACTTAACCAAAAAACCCTCTTATAACCCAATAAAGCCATTCCGGAGACAAATGGTCTCCATAGCTTACTGCGCTGTGTGTGCGTACTATTTCAGATTGTTATGGAGAATTCCTGGCCGTTTCTACAGTAAAAGAGGAAAACATTGTGGAACATTGCGTCTAATCTAGCATGACAGCTTGTCAGTTTCATGCTCCGAGACAGAACCCAGAAAAGCTGCAAATCATCCCTTGTTTTAACCCCCTCCCTCTCCATCTTCATCTCCTCCATCTCTTTTTTTGTATCACGTTTTGTATTTGCACCAAAAACCTGGTGTTTATTTTGGAATGATGTCAATCCCCATGGCCCCCCAGTATCACAAGAGGGAAAATCCTGCACCGCAAAACTGCCTATCCCCTCAGACGTCTCCTAGTTGCTGCCCTTCTTTGGTCTAATCTTTACTTTTCCTTAACAGTAATTCACCTGCTGCTGAAAGAGTGGCTTGAGGAGGTACACGTTTTTTGGATTATTTCTGATGTGCTATGAGAATACTCTAATCTCTATTAGATTTGTCCTGAGAGAGTTTCACGATGCGAGGTTTCGTGTTAGGCCTTTGCATGGAAATCTAAGATTGGGAAGTGATTTAAATGATTCACTGACAATACAATTTGACATGATATCCGGCTTTAACATATTAACCCTGCACAAGAGAAACCTTGACATTGTTCAATTCTCTATTCTTCGACACTGCAGTAACTGTGAACACTCAGTTTTCTTTGTAATCTATTTCACAAAAGAAGAATTTAGTTCCTAGCTGTAAACGAGCAGTCTTTATTTAAACGTGTAGCATTGTGTGGCAGATGTTTAATTATAATTTAAATTAATTCAGTTCTTAGAAAAACTCATATCCCTCGCTTTGTACTGGTTACTCGCCTTTGTTGCTATGGAGACGTAATCAGCTAACTAAAGGTGGGATGATGAATAATAATAATTACAATACACACACACACACACACACACACACACACACACACACACACACACACACACACACACACACACACACACACACACACACACACACACACACACACACACACACACACACACACACACACACACACACACACACACACACACACACACACACACACACACACACACACATGAAGAGTCACATGTACAAGTGCACACATCTCACCCAGAAAGTTCCCTACATACATGGACTCTGGTTACACTGTCAGTATCCCAGGGTGCCCCTGATTAGTGCGCCAATGCAACTTCCTGTGTGGCCTGCAGCTCACGGACCAGGATGATGTTACTACAGAGCTCAGGGAGGGGAGGGGGGCAGCTAAGGGAGGCGAGGGGGGTCAAAGTAGGCTGATAAAGAAATGGTGTGCGTGTGTGTAGTTGTGTGTGTGCGTGAGGGAGCCCCTGAGGCCTGACATGGCTTTGAGAGGCGCAACGTGGGCTCTGTCCTGCACCCCCTAACCCGACATATACACACCACCTACCTACCCCCTCCTCACGCACACACACACGTATATGGAGGGAAACCCACTCTGATTTCCTGCTATTACGCCCCATTAAAGGAGCTGTCAGTCCAAAGCCAGATGAGAGGCTGACACAGATGAGGGAATATCTCCAGAGGTTTGAACCCAGCCCAGAGGATCTGGGCCCGCGGTCGTGTTTAGCCTAGTTTAAATCTGGCCTAAATCCAGATTAAAGTTTATATTTTCAGAGGTAACTTTTTTGTGCAGGGTTTCTACAAAGTTCCTCACAATATTGATACGAAAACAGTTTGATCCTAAGGATATCTTGACCATCAAATTAAATATTATTGCATTACTTCTTATTCTCATTTTAAGAGTCACTCTACAGAGCAGATAGTGTGCAGTTATTCCATAGATATGAATGAAAATGTGTGTGATTCTGTCATATGACCAAGCTATGGACCGTATTAAAACTAACAAATACAACAAACAAATCTAGTTTTACGCCTTGTGTAGGGGATTCTGAGTTTATTATGTACGAAATGTCTACAGTATGCATAAAGAAGTACAGTCTTTATTATTTATTCAAATAGGGGAAATGAATGGCTTTACAGAGAGAAGTAAACCCTGGAAGTTATCATATTTAAAAAGATTCTGGTCTTTCAATCAAAAGTGTTTTGCTTTGTTGCCTACAGTAGTAACGGCTAAAGCTGAAATTCCAAAGGTTATGACACTAAGACTGGCAGCTAGGAGTTTGAATGTGAAGCTGTTTGGGTTTAGGTTTGCATTTTTTTTCTTTATTAAAAAGCAAAACAGACCCATCATTTTAGCTGTTGCAGGAAACTGTCCATACCCATTCTTTCAAAAAATGATATAACAGAATGCCTGTATGCAATCATTTAGAAATTCATAATAAAAGTTGTCAAAACGAGTGTAGAAACATTTACTGCTTCTATATTTAGGCACATGTTTGAATCACAATGATTGTATATCATATAATTACAGGGTACGATTTATCTGATGAGTAGCCAACATGTAACCCGGTGACAGCCACATCTACACCACTCATTACCGTTTTCTAATGCTCTGACATATTTTAAATACTGGCTCAGAGTCCACAACGCAGGGTTTAGGGCGAGAAGGGTGCAGGAGCATTTAAATGGAGACGGGTCAGGTAAAATATTATGATGTGGCCGAGCAAACATAAAAATCTCCATTTCATGAAGGAATTAGCAAAATGAGTGGCAGCTGCTGGACATGCATAAATAAACAGAGATCTCAATGTATGTTTACTGTGTGTAAAGTGTGTCTTTGGCGTTATCAAAGCAGCCAATGTGTACAGTGCATTCTTGCTATCACATAAATGTTCCACCTTCATGTTTTAATTTGAAGGTTTGTACACATATCTGTTTTAGAGTGTGTGTGTTTTTAGTTTGGAGAGGAGTCACATTCAGAACAGAAACATGCTGACCAGGCACTCGGGGCGGTCTAATTGCTGATCTGGAGGCCTGAGGGTCTGGGATGGAGGACAACTAATTGCTGGTGATTATAAACCTCAGAGCGGTGGCTTGGTGTCATGTTCCGATCAGACATACACCAAAGCTCACTCCAAGCAGGCACACATGTGCGCACACACACGAACACATACATACACACACGAACAATGCATATGTGCCCATACAACATATCCACCAGCTTCAGGCTATAGAACTGAATTTCACTATGGCTGTTGCTGGTCTGAACCACATTTGACCTCAGATACCGCCACTGACAGCCTCACACAGGCACAAATAAAATCCACACACTTGGATAAAAAGTGAATAAAAAATCTATGATTAAAAACATCAGTAAATAAAGATTTTTCCTAACAGAAATAGGCTGCAGCAGGCTATGTTTTGATTGGCTGAAGAACCCATTGCATTATTAACCCCTCAATGAGTGTGTATCTGCATGTCTCAGTGTCTCGTTTTGTTATAATGCCTTTCAATATTGCATGGCAATGTATTTATTTTTTAAATAGTGAAATTAATCGTTTATGATATGAGTAATAAACATGTGAAAAATGTGTAAAATAAGTATTTATAGCTTAAAAACAGAATGTATTTTATTAATGAGGTTTAGTTTTATTTGCTGTTCGGTTCTCTTAAATGTAGCCTATTACAACGATATGATATAGTATATTATCATAATACATGATAATTGGTCATGAATGTACAGTAGAATAAAAAAGGCCTCCTCTGTTGTATATTTTCGTTGCATAACGGTTTGTGTGTCAATAGGGACATACTCAACTCAGATAGCTGCAAAACCCAAGTGCCTTTCCAGCGATTTACGCTATTTTCCTGTACCCCTACAGCCGTTAACGTTGTGTTGATATAGGTTAAAGACTCCGGTAACTCCTGCGCGCGTGCTGCTGGATACTTGAATTTATTGAGCGCCAGAAAAATTACAAAATGTGGTGGAAGTTAACGGGTTAATGGCAAGACTGATTTGGAATGGTCCGATAAAGATATCTGACAATAAATAATGTGCAATATTAAAATCTGACCTGACCCATAAAGGCATAGAAGTTGATAAAACGTGGTCCAAAAAAACAACCTCACCAAAAATCTAAAAAACCTCTAAAAAACGCACACAACTCCCTACGCGCAGACATTTCCACACTTATTCTAGTAGGCCAGATATGTTTTATTTTCTGTCGCTGCTGGAAACGTTTTGTTAATGATAGCCAAAACAAAACTGTGGATCTTTCAGCTACACTTTTATTTTGTTACACACTTTGAGACGTTTTTGTAAAGGTCTTTCAAGAACACATGAGGCAACCCGCATCCATCTCAAAGGAAGAGTGTGAGTGTGTGTGAGAGAGAAAGAGAGGAGGGGGGGGGGTATGTTGGCAGAGTAGAGTAGACGTGGTATTTTGAAAACACGGTCATAAACTTACCCTACCTGAAATAATCCATTTTACAGAAGATCTCTTTGTTTTTGATGTAGCAGCTGCTGTGCTGACGTAGCGACGTCCTGCAGACAGAACACTCCAGACAGCGCACGTGCCATATGAGGTTGTTCACCTGCAGAGAGACAACGTGCATGTCAAACACACACTGATGATGGATCCAAGCGTTAAGGACGCACAGGGTGTCTCTGGTGCTGACTTTCTTCATAATATACGACAAAAGAAAATCATCAAAACTGCATAATGTCTAATTAGCATATACTTAGTCAAGATATTATCACAAAAGTTGCATATCTTAAAGTGCTGCACAATTATGAGTTTAGAGATGGCACAATATATTTAAATATTCAATGTCTAATTAAGCATACTCAAGATATTATTACCTTGGGAATATCACGAAAGTTGCATATCTTACAGTGATGCACAATTATGAGTTTAGTGATGGCACAATATATTTAAATATTCAATTTTAGTATCGCTTAGATCATATTTTACTTTCTTGTGTTTTCTGATATAGCAACACAGTATTTTGTTGGTGTTTTGCTTAAAAATTGCATGTTAAAGGACAGTATTAATTGTACTAAAACGCTGGCAAATATATTCTGCTGAAATGCAATCTTAATAATTTCTAAATATCGAACCCAGAACATGCTGCTTAGGCCCGAGATAATTCTTTCTGGCACTGGGTGTAATATTTTCGTTCAAGAGCAATTATGAACGCCTTTTAGCAGAATTAAGAAAAAATAATACTTGCCAGGCGTTGAAAACAAGTGACCAATTTGTAAATGACGACTGAAAAATGATTTAAATCATTTTTTAAAGTTTTACAAATTGCGAAGCCATTTATGTCAACAGAGCTGCCCTTTTAATATGTTTCAAAATATTATTATCTAAAATGAGCCCGATATTTTTGGCGAGAGAGATCATAAAGCCTGTCCCATAATACGCTGTTCGAAAGATTCTAAATTCAATTCTGAAATGCAATAATGTTAATTCTAGAACTTAATTGTATTATATTTATAATATTGTGATTTTTTTAGGTCATCTACAACATATACGTTTGTAAGCATTTAAAGCAAAAATATTTATTTACATAGGCCTACTTTTAATTACAGCATCGTCCAGTTGGTAATGGCGCAGCATGCATGATATTTTACACAAGATAAAGATTGCTAATCATTTTAGAAGAATGCTGATATAATTGAGTTGTATCCTATTATAGGAGATCACAAATTATTATATCCCATAATTATTCAAAATAGTTTGCAAAAATATTTTTCATGTGTCTTTTTCAGTTTGTATTAATACATTTAAAACAATTATTATAGATGATATCCAATAGGCCTGGACTTCGACACAACAACAGAAGTTATCTCACACTTCCTGACAAACACACCCATTTGCGCGCGAGTGAGGAATGTTTTGGAATGGAAGCACGCGGGCGCACGCGACTAGACAGGGTTACAGGAAAAAAATCAAAACATCCCTGTTGAATCTGCTAAAACCTCGTGTATCACTTTTTGATAACAAATAAATAAATACATTGCAGATAACAGCAGTTCAATTTGGATTTAATATTTAAATGTGTATGCATTTCACGTATATATTTTACCTTTAAAAATATGATAACAAAGTGTTTCGTTAAGCCATAAATAAGGCTATATTGGGGACACGTTTCTGTGTTTTTTGTTTGGGATATATGTAGCCTATCTGTACCTACTTTTTATTTAGTGTAATTATTCTTCTTAAAATAATAAAGTAAGGACTCCTAATGTTGTAGCCTACTGGCCTTCTGTTAATTCCAGTAGGCCTATCAGTGCAAAAATACAGCAGGCCTTTCCAAAACAAAACAGGACACGTATCGACCAAATGTTTGCTAATGCCATCGTAAAAAATACAATGCTAAACAAATAAACAACACGAGAATATATTAATTGTTGTGACCACACATCGCGTCAGCCTGTTTAAATCTAAAGACTTAAGGTCAGCCTCTCACCTTCAGCATGTATCTGTCCAGGATCTCCTGACCGCAGCTGGCGCACACGTTCTTCCCGTCTGACGGCACCGAGCTGGCGGTGGAGATCGGCGAGCACACGGAAGGGCTGGAGGGGCTGCTGGGTGGGGAGTGGGTGTCCTCCGGCTCCATGTTGGACCGCTGGGACTCTCCGTCCGAGTGAGACTGCAAGAGGGCATCAGCACAGCTCAGTAACACACACACAGTCATCCCCACATTGCAGTAGTCAAAATGCAGTCGATATCAATCAATGCGCGTAGGCTATATCAGAAATGTAAAATATAATGAATCCTATCTTCAACGTGCAGCGGATGCACCCAGACCAAGGTGTCACCAATGTGCAATAAGCGCACCAAGTGACATTTTAAAAGCATTAATAGGCAATAAAGCTCTCACCATTGGCGCGTGGTTAGAGTCCACACTGCAGCGCGAGGCTCCCGGTGTACTCTGATGCTCGGTGGAGATCACCTATAAGACAACGTTCAGTAAACGGGAAGTCTTCATCACTTTAACGGTCTCATCCTCAGCTGGGAAATCCTCGGGAGACATTTGCACACAGCTCTTCAGGGCTAGTCCTATATAAAGTGGTCCTGACAATAAACCCCGGTTAAAATAGTTAAAAGGGCCCCCGCAACAAAAGGCACATTTTAATGAAGCTATTTCAATTTGGATTGATTTTTCCCTGCCCTTAACCCGTGCCTCTCAGAATAATAGTATTTTCTTCGCAATCCAGGACACGAAGAGTGGAGGGGGAAAAAACTACCTGTAATTACAAATAGCTTGAAACGCTGTGGATAAGAGGGACCCGGAGTGTCAATTTCAACTGTCAATCAGAGAAAGGCAACGGGTCACCCAAAGAATTGCAAATTTGATTTTTAATGGCTGTAATTAAAATCCAATTCTTCTCAGGCGAATTGGCACCGCTCGAGAGGCTCGCGGACCGCAAATCACGCTATTCATAACAGAGAGGCGCGTGCCTCTTCACAGCGGCTGGCGCGTGCAGCTGATCTCAGTACACAAGCAGTGATTCTTATGACATCACAGAGAGACAAAACAAAACTAACGCACAATGCTGCGGGCTGCAAATAAACTGCATGCATTTGCAACAACAGATAGATCCACTGAGCAATGAGAAAATAAGAAGAAATTGTTTGGTGAATCAAAATGGTTTCATATTGAGGTTACACCAAATATCGCTATTTTTAAGCCAGCACATAACAAGCTGATTTAGTCTAAACCAAACAGAAGGCCCACACTGCATTAGTGGGGTATCAATGAAACTTTTACGCACAAAGTTGGAGCTCAGTCGTGTCCTAAGTGTTAGTACCTGCTTCTTGGGAATTCCTTCGGACAAAATCTTGTTTCCCTCTGAAAGAGGGGACAAAAGTTCATTTTTCCAGTACATGAACCCCTGCAGTCTCACAGCGTACAGTGTATCCAAACTCGGCGCGTGGAATCAGGAGAAGGCTCGGCGATGGGCGTCAAAACTTGAACCATCCGTATGCATGGGTTCGGGTGTAATGGGCGCACCGTTTTGTTTTTGACGCGAAATGCTCTGTGTCTGTGCGTGACGATCTGCCGCTGTCACACACCACTGAAGTTATGGAGCTTTGCAGAGGCGAGGAGTTGTTGGTGCTCCTCGGAGAGCCTTATTTAGAACAGAAATAGTTCCTTTCCCCGTGTCCCACTCTCTCCACTTTATCGAAGGAGTCTGGCTACAGGAAGTGAATGAAATGAAGGGGCTGGCAGCTTTTACTCCAAGGCTTCATAGGTGCAGGGAGGCTGCTGGGCTGCTAGTCGACGGCAGCGCAGAGAACCAGAGTGCAGTGAAAGTTTGTGCCGCTCTGGCCTGCCTTATAGTTAAAGAAGGGGGAGGGTGAGAAAGAGTTTCATATGCGTGAGAAGGGTGGACACACTTTGGAGCAGTTATGACAGAAACTTACTCAAACTCTGCTGTCGAATGTGTGATATCTCAGACATTTATAGCTGCTGCCAGAGGAAAAAATGTAAATTATAGTTATTCATATAATTGCCATTTACTTGCTACTGGACATATACAATGGCTGTATAGGTTGTAACGCAATAATTAACCGGAATACAGACCTTTTTATATACACAGCGTCTCCATATATATTCAGGCTTAGAATCTAAACTACAACACAAAAAATAATAATGATGCCTGAAAAATACATTTAAAAAATCCTAATACATTTACTTAAATCACATGTTGCAAAATAATTTGTTATTTAATTAATTAGAGTGGTGTATTTATGGAACTGCTTCAATGCTTATTATCATCATGATTCAAGGCTTAATTTTTAAAATAAAAATATGTTTTCGTTATAACATTAATTTCAAATATTTAAATTGTGTACCATTAAAGTTAATGAGTAGTAGACAATGATTAGCAAGGCAGAAAAACGAAAGGACTAAATGGCCTAATTTAAGGATTAACAAAAAGGGTTTTCACCCATAGGTTTATTGTGACACCATTGTTTAAGGATATATTATGGGCAGGAAGAAACACATTTTTTAATTTTTTTAATGTTGTGAGAGTAGGGCTGAGGCAGAATAAACTAAAACTCACCCAGTGTTTTAACGAAGGGAAGCCTGGTGATTGCAGGATCCGTGTGATCAGCCCACACACAGCTTTACATCGACGCGTCAATCAGGCTATCTACAAGGATCCAGCAAATATCCCATTTGATCCCATCAAAATAAACCAAGCCAAAAACAATTAAGAAACGTCTTCATCATTTCTGGGGAGAACTGGATTTGAAAGATGTAATCAATTGAAATTATAATTGAACTGATAGGCCTTTTATTGCAAACAGATAAAAACACACAATACAAAGAAAACGGTTGATCAGAAATTGCTGCAGGTTGATTTTACGAGGAAAAAAAAGGCTGACATGTCAAGAGGTAGGATTTGATTTGTACGCTGCGCATGAAATGATGCTCTCTTCTCTCAACTTGTACAATTAATCGGCCGATTTCCATCCCTCTTGCAATGTTATTTATCCACAGAAGTTTTCATCTTAAACTTATTAAAAATGGTTCTGCAAATTTGGTTTGCAAATTCTTTCTTCTCACAAACTTAATTATGCTATATTTCGCCAACATTTTTTGTCCACTTTACCCTCTTTTCCCCTTAAGGGGCATTTTAACACCTGATGGAAAATACAACTTGGATCGCAACAAAAGTTTGCTCCATGTAAACACAGAAATCCATAACAAACGTTACATTTGAAAATACAAAATATTAAAACGGCACAATTTGAGAGAATGCAAATGAACAAAACAGTCAGTATCCATCAGGTCTGGGGAAATCTGGGACTCTAAGCATAATGAACGCCATATTAAGCAGGATGATCAGTTATTACAGAAAGTATTGGTACATTTGTCAGTACTCGTGATAATCTCTACAATGTTTTTTTTATTTCTGTCATAGTCCTGAACTGCATTTTTTAAAACCATGCTGGATTAATGGTTTAAAATTGTAGTCCACAAAAGGTTCTCATTAATGAGATGCAGATGTTTTCCTCCCAAATTTCTTACAAAAACAATTTGACTATTCCAGCAAAAGCATGTGGACGAGAGCATTGTAATGTTATTGACTAAACACTAAAATGGCATAAAACAACAGGCTGCAGATGTTATATTTATTAGCCTTTAATAGGAATATTAAAGGGAACTTCCAAAAAAATCTACAGAAAAGAAACAAAGTCAGTAAAAAAGAGTTTGAATACAGTCTTACAAAATTGAAAAAAAAAGCAAACCATTAGGAAAAGAGCAATGTCACACAAAATACTGCAACACACCGTAAGCATTGCTGAGTGGCTTACTATTCAAACTCCAAGGATACAAACCTGTTACAAATATTTGCATGTCTTCCTCTTCATTGAAGTCTTGATTAAAGAAAATTGTATTTCACCTTTAAATAATCTCTCCGAAAGTAAAAACATGTCAAAAACCAATAAGAGAATCAGCATTTAGACTCTTTTATAATAATATCATTTTTCTTTTCTGGCAGCTCTGGGTCACATGACTCACAGCTGCTGATTCAAATCTCTGCCAAAGCGAGAACGCAGACGTATAAGATCCCACCTGCACATCTGTCAGGTATGGGGCATATGTTAAGAGTAAATAATAACTGTAAAATAACTGAAAACACTTTTGGTACTTGTCCGTGATTGCTGCGATTACTCCCAAAGAGTTCTTGGTTCTCAAAGTATTTTCAAAACCTTTCATAGGCTGTGTATAGTCTTTATAGTATCTGGTGTGGAGTCAGTTTGTGTGTAGATGGGGGCTGAAGTGTGTCGACGGAGTGGGGGAGGGGGGATCTCCAGAATGAGTGGGATGGGTCATCTCCTAAACCTGCGGAAGGGCCTGCTCTGGTTGTTGTGTGATTTAGAGTAGGGCTCCCAGCGTTTCCTCTCTGGCGGTTTGTTGTAAACGTAGGCCGACGGGCCCGAGTAGTCATCCTCCGGATTCTCGTCCATCATCTGGAGCTTGGCCTCGATGGCACGGATCTTAGCACTCGTGCTAGAGGTGAAACACATAAATAGAAAAAAGAGGAGAGAGAGAGAGAGAGAGAGAGAGAGAGAGAGAGAGAGAGAGAGAGAGAGAGAGAGAGAGAGAGAGAGAGGAGAGAGAGAGAGAGAGAGAGAGAGAGAGAGAGAGAGAGAGAGAGAGAGAGAGAGAGATGTTAGCTGCGAGGCTGAGGGGAAAATACCAGAGCGGGAGCTGAGGGCCGGACTGAGTGATGGACAGATCTTGGCTCTCGGCTGAGGGGAAAATGAGAGGAGGTATTAGCACTCCTAGGAGAGGGAGGGACAGATGCAGGGGGGGGGGGAGCACAAGCAAGAGATTACCAGTTGTGCTAAGAGATAGAGGAAAACTTGTATCTCAACGGTGGAACAGAATTTTGAGGAGCAAGAGAGAAAGATTACAGAGCAAGGGAGAAGAAGAGAGACTGAGGGAAGCAGGGTAAATAAAAAGGAGTCTAGAAGGAGGCATCAGGGGGAAAAGGGGGAAAGAGTGTTTATACTTCCTCTCCTGCGCTGTGAGGAGTGAGGGATTTTGAAGTTTACAATAGAACTGGAGTGTGGAGACTTTTTAAAGGAGTATCTTTATAGCTGATAACTTGCTACACATATGGGATTGTCTCAGAGTTGATGCTATAAGCACAAGAGGCCATTAACAGACTTCAGTGCTTCATTTGACTGGCACACTTGTTGATTCAATGTTTCAAGTGTTGGTCCGGTTGTACTCAGATGAACTCAACTTGAAGTGCCATTTGTGGTGAAAGCAATAAGTTCTCCAATAATGATTTCAGGAACAAGCTTGAGTTTGTTCTGGTAGTCCCTAAAGTGACCAGAAACTACATCCACACTCGGCTGTCTAAATCGGAAAATGACGCTTTTTGTGTTACAACGACATGAACACAGTTTGATGTCCTTCCAAGATGAAACACCAAAACAGAAAGTAAAATAGGTACACATTTTCTTTCTTATGTTATTTTTATATAACATCTAGTAAGGATTTGGACAGACAGACCAGTTAGTTGTCAGATAAGCGAATTAAACCTCTGTTGTCTCCACTATGGTATTAGGTGTTTCACAATCAGATGGACAGTGAAGTAATTAACATATTTCTGCTTCTGCTGTTAGACAACTGGACAAAAGAAAGCTACTAGATCAATAAGCCCACAGTGATCAGCCCTTCTTTGATAGCTTTTTGTTGGAAAAGCAAAAAAACTGTGATTTAGTTGACTCAACTTACTCTGAGAAGAATTAAAAAAAGGCAAAAAACTTCAGAATAGCAACTAGGAACAAGGGTGTTAACTGTGTTTTGTACCAACCTGAGGTGGTTGGCACTTACGGGTCCATCGTCTGCCCCCCCGCTGCTCGATGGCTCCAGGCTCTGAGGCATCGTCTTGTCATTACGGAACCCTTCAAACCTCTGTTGACAAAACAAAATGTCCCACACAAACAGTGATGGAAACATGGAAGGACGGACAGATGGAGAGAGACAAAAGGGTAAAATAAGAGAAGAGCCTTATGCAGGGACACAGAGACGCATGGATAGTCGCAGCTAAACACAAAAACATGAAGTTACTGCATCACAAGTGATTTTAAAGATTAGGACTTCAAATGGATCATATAGTAATGTGTTTTCAGCACATTTGGGTACAGTCACACCTGGTTTTTAAATATTTTAGAGGAACAGTGCCACGTAATGAGTAGAAAAGTAAAACATCCTGTAAACCAGACATTTACAAACCATCAGAGCTCCTAATAAACACTGACAGCCGTTCTCTGGAGGGCCAACTCCAGCTTCCTCCCAAAACATCAACATTATTAAAGTGAAGTATTGATTTTGTTTGTGTCTGCTCCAACAGACAGTAACCGAGCAGGACTGTGCGTCCAGCTCATAATCACACCCTGAGGCATGAGGGAGGATAAAGAGGGAGCAGCTGAAGAGCAAAAAGCAACGTCTGCACTCATTCCTTTCAAAAAACCACCTTCCAAACATCTCCACCAGCCAACACAGAACTCTTGAAACCTGTGAAGAAAAAAAAAAGACAAAAAAAAAGACATGATGGGAGGGAGGAAACTGTGATGATTTTGGTGCAGCAGCTGCAGCCATTTGATTAGAGGTCAGTTGGTGTGAGTATCATTTAATCAGGTTACATAAACGCACTCACAAATATCTAACATATTGTTCATGAAATAAATAACACGTATGGCCAAGAATAGGTCGAAAACAATGGCCGCTCCATCAGCCAGGACCCTTCCCTTCCACATATTACTAAAGGCATGTAGATCAGGACATACTGAATCTGAACAACAGCCAACGCGTAAGTAAATAGAGAATGAAGTTAAAAATACTTCTTGTTGTTCCAGTTGTGGTACTTTTATTTAATAACCTACAGACACAGCTACTTCAGAACTGAAAGCTTGATTAAGGATTAAAATAAGTGTTTAATGTGTTTTTTAGAGGGTTAGAGGTGATGACAGTTTCACATACCATGAATATGACAAGCATAACACACAACTTTGCTAAACGGTGTATGTCTACATATATATAATTTGACATTAATGAATAAGGACACAGTTGTTTAAGCGTTGTAAGAGAAATGGGTGTTTGAGATGTTATAAGATGTAAAACTGGAAATGACACATCAACTCCTAACGTCAGCTTTCTCTGACTCACTTATCCCAGTAATCCACCTCTGGGTTGGAAAGACAGGCACTAAAAACCATCTATCACTTTCAAGCTGGCCCCAAGTGGGGAAATTGCTCTAATCTTAACATGCGTGTAACTTTTACATCTTATTTTTATATCCCAAAGCAGCACAATCACAGATGGTGTCAGACAATGTGAGGATAGTTTTTGATCTAGCTTGTGAATGCATATCATGGGATGAAATGAAGCATTCACCTTCATCAGCTGGGACAACGACCAGAAAAGGTTGGTCCACAGGGGAAAGCTTGACAGAAACAAATCCCTTCGTGTGATGCACCTTTGCTAAAAACCTGGCTGATGTGTTTGCAGCATCATATTAACTATGTGTTGGATTTGAGCGTGTTTTAAAAGACCGTAACACAGATTTTGATAACCGTGAACATCTTATGGCTGAGGAGTTGCTAATTAAAGTGTATCAACTCAAAATCTATAGACTGATTGTAAATTTGTGATAATTTATTAACACAAAAAGTATAGGTATGTAACAAAATAAATGACCCGAAGTTTTTTTGCTAAAATTACAAAGTTATAAAGAAGTTTTGACCAACTTTATCCTACTACGTGTTGTCTTAGAGGCGGCAGCATTGACCCTGACCTCCCCCTACTGAGTGTGAGTGTGAGTGTGTGTATGTGTGTGTGTGTGTGTGTGTGGGGCGTGATTCGTCTCTATTCAGGATATCCCTTCACCCATTGCCAGTAGGCGTTCTATTGTTAAGACACAGCCATAGGTTGAGCTGCTCTCCATAAACTGATACTGCAGCGGCAATGTCCAAATGTAAATAAACAGATACTTATTATCTTTTACTGCAACACAGACTGAAACCCAGCATTCCATTTGAAGAATTATTGGTTATTTATATCATATTTCCAGCGTTTACTTCTGAATTGTAGTGGGGTAGAAGTACAAAGTAAATAGTGTACTTGAGTAAATGTGATTAGTTACTTTACGGTACACCACTGTTGTTTAGTGTCACACACATTAAAAAAAGAGTTATTTATATATATCCAAGTCTATGACAAAAAGCTGTTTTTTGTATTATTGTTCTTTTATCATAAAAGCTGATGATAGTCTTTTCTAATGCACACATACAATAATTTACTCTTCAGCCGCAAACACAGAAGTGCCTTACTGCACTGAGCCTTCAGGGTGTATAAGATTTTCAGTTAAATACAAAATAATTGAGTTTGACACTTACCCTCACCTGTGCATGTGCCCAGCGCACAACTAGCTTCTTAGACAAAGCTAGCTTCCCATTTAAACACTGGATGGCCCTCTCTGCCTCCTGCAGGCAGACACACAGAGGAAAAGATGAAGGGGGAAAGGAAAGGAAGATTTTCTTTTTACCATTATGATTAAAAATCAGCCTTGATGACTAACAGAGGATGATGATGATGTGCCACTCTGACTAACGAACCTGTGTGTGTCTCTGTTGTGTGTTTGAGAAGCAGTGTGACAAAGGTAGTTGTGTCTAATCAAATGAGTAAGTGGCTCTAATATAAATGATATTAATGAAGTACTTTTTCTGTATGTGCCTCAGTGTGTGTGAGCGTGTAAGATAAACACACATTTCCTCTGTATGTTGGGAGGGCTTTATATCCCACTGATGGACACTATCAGTGGAACGAGATGCTTATCACGTTCCCCAGGCTCACTCCAAAACAAATAAAGCCAGTGAAGCCAAGCGGCTCCTTCAAAGTGCTTTTTTTAGAGTAACGGTCCACTTCAGTTAGACACATATTCAGCTCCTGACTGCTAGGAGATGTCTAATAGCTTTCTCGGGACTTTGAGTAGGGGGATCATTATCACAATCGATAAAGGGAATTCCTTTGATAAAATGTATTTGACTGAGTGGATTTGAGTGGATGTGCACATTTTAACAAAGAAAGAATATGTAACAATGTGTAAGTGAAGAACCTTGACACAAATATGCAAAAAAACATAATCTAGTCAAAGTCTCACTTGCCTTATTAATTTGAGTAGACGCACTGGTATATTGCCATACTATCATTATTGACTAATAGCCATTTTTATTCAAATGATTGACAGATTTCAATTTTATTTTTCAAGGGTATATCACTTTAAATGACAGCTGTTCCTATGTATGAAGCACACCGATTTTACAACAAACTCATAGTACAAACCATCAGTTTACAAAATGACATACTGCGGCAAAATGTTAATAATATAGTTTAGATCAAATAAAGATTTTGCATGTACCTCTCTGGTGTTGAAGTTGACAAAGCAGTAGCCCCGTGGCTGTCCCTCCAAAGGCCCAGACTTATGAAACAGGAAGTCAAACTGCTTCACATGGCCAAACTTCTCCAACAATTTCACCAAGTGATACCTGCCAAGAGGAGAGTCACGTAAGAAATAGCAGAAAAGGTCAAAGAAAAACAGAACATAGGAAAGAGAGAACAAGCTTTTATTCAGTAAAATGTCAAATGACCTAGCCATAATGATCAACATAATGCACGTTATATATTTATTTAAGCTCAACCCTATGAACCAGCCACCCACAGTACATCAGGTCTGCACTGTATTTGCCAGTCGGTGAATCTGTCAAGGGGCTAATGAGAATGACAGCCTGTTCTCCCTGTCACCTTTTTAGCAGCAGGCCAGCTGGTGTGGCAGCGCAGTGACAGTAAATCTCTCATTGAGACAATGCTGAGGATACAGTAGCCGGACAATGAGGGAATAAAAAAGAGGAAGCCTCAAATCCCTCCTGAGCACAGGCTCGGCACAAACAACATCCACTCACTGTGTGGGACCGCAGGCCTGCGAGTGAACATAGATGTTTTGTCATTGAAGAGCTATGCAGCGTGTGAGAGGACTCGGAGGTTCGTGTGTAACGGACCACTGGCAGCCATGGGAAAAATATTTCTTCAGACAGAAAGAGCAATGAGTTCAGGGCCACCTGTTCACTATATACACTGTCTTACTACTGTACATACCTAAGTGCTATTGAATGGTTACAACGCTAGCTGAGCAGCATGTGCTTTAAAATAGCATTACTTGTCAAAGCTCTTGTACATCAGTTATATGTGCAATATTCTTAATTTGGAGTCGGTAGAATAATGGATCGTCTGAGGCACATTCTTCCATCGGAAAGGCAACACCAACTATTCTTTCCATTAACGTTTAATCTGACATTCATGATAACCACAAGGTTTTTTAGACTGATACAATATCAAAGACCCCAGCAAATGTCCAGACCAGAAAATGTCAGATAGGCTCAATAAATGCTTTAAATTAATTATCAATCCTCAAAATTGTTGCTGATTATGATTAATTGATTAATCATGTAATTCTGGTGTCTCTGACTAGGGCAAACACTTCTAGCAGAAACAGTTCTTCAGAGAGCACACAGCACCTTCCTGGTTGATTAGTCATTCAAACGCCTTCGTCATGTTCTTGAGGTAACGAGAACTACTGGAGAGAAAAACATCCTATAACTTGGTTGTTCTTTGGCAGAATCTGTTTATCAAATTGTATATGTATCACTTGCCTAATTTAGTTAATATGAGATGGAGACAGTTAGTTTTGACGCACATGATCATTCACTTAAGACATTTTGTCATCTTCAGAAGAACCCAGGTGCTTTCACTAACTGTGGGGTGATGACAGTGTGACAGTGAGCCAGCATGCACAATACTAGGACCTGGAGACTGAATTAGCTGTGATCAATTTGAACCTGTGCTTTTCTTACAGCCAAATAGCAACATGAAATAGAAAAGAGAAAAGGGCACGTGCAATAAAAAAAAAAACTGATGACAAACAAACAAAATAAATCAATGAACACCTATTTTTATTTATTTATTTTGGTGCCTTTAACTTATGTAACTGTCCAGGCCTCACAGTGACCCCGGTTGGAGTGGAACTGATGCTCGAGCCTATTATTGTTTAGTCGTTTGTTATTTGTATTGCTGGAGGGTGGTTTGTTTGTATGTCTGCGTGCGTGCGTGTGTGTGTGCAATTATGTGCATGACTGACTCAACGTGAGACACAGAGGGTGAACTGTGCGCTCAGCTACAGGTTGTTCTAATGTCCCCACCCCCCTCCTCTATGACTCCCTTGAGGGCTTTAGGCAAAAGAGAATTTCTGCTTTTCCCAGACAACACCCTCCAAGCGTCCCATGTGAAGGTGACTCCTTCAGCAGTAGTCATTTACATATAAATCCAAGTTTAGAATATTACTTATAAAACTTTTTGGCATTTTTACACTCAAATAATTTTCCTTTGCACCTCTGGATCTCTGAAACACTGATTAGGAAAATAGAGAGGCATTCATTTAAGTTGAATGCAATGTTGTGATGAAATACATACTGTCTTTTAAAAAAGCTACATAATGCAATGTTTGTACATATGTGTTAATATGTGACAGATCTGAGGGCTTACACTCGAAGAACACTTTTGGATGCTCGCGAGCTGAACCACAATGGACCGCTCCTCCTGGGGGCTGTTAAAACCACCGGAGGAAGAGGAGGAGAGGGGGAGGAAAGGTGGGGAGAGGGAGAGTAAAGTTCACAGAGGGGATGTTGACGGCAGGGTGAAAGGTGGAGGAAGAGGAGGAAAAGCCAAAAGAAGAGAGGAGGTGAGGAGCCAGGTAGGAGGTAAGAAGCAAAGAAAAGGAAGGAAGGAAAAGGGGTGAGTGAGTCCAGTCCAGAAAAAGATAAGGGCAAAAGGTTCAGTCCAGAAAAGAGCAGCTCAGCGGGTACAAAGTTAAGACAGGACGAGGATGGGGGAACATTTTCTGGCAACTGAAATATCCTCATAAAACATGGCTGCAATATGAGTAAGGTGAGGGTTATAGGTCTGACAAATCCTGGTTTTAAGCAACTTAAAACGTAACAAGAAGACCAGGGAACAGAAAGGGAGCCGCTGATGGATTACCACTAATGAGAAGTTCTCTCTCCGAGCAGCCAAAAGCACAAAAACATGAATATGTGCTGAAAGCTCCAGTTACACTTGCTGTGTCTCCGCTCTGTGCACTGACAAAGAAATCTGACTGGGTATGGGATGTAAAGAGACAGAAATGGAAGACGAAGAAAGTTCACAGGCTTGGAATAGATCTTTGCCCAGGTGTTCAAGCTATGAGCGCAACAGGAGTTGTTTATCCTTCTAAGACTACTGAAACATTGGCTGTGTACTTATATATGCTAACACACAAAGCACAATTCATTATTTTGACAAGGGACACATTACACATGATAAAGGTGCCACCTTCCTACCTCATCAAATTGCGATAGATGTAATATTTAACCACAAACAACCAGTGCAGAAAAACATACTTATATTATTTCATCATCAACTATGACATGTTGTGAAAAACGGCAATGTTTAACATCTTCACACTAACTGTTTCTGCTTCATTATAGAAAGAACATTATGTTAAAATTCAAGTCAAGATTAAATAACTGAGTAGCAACCAACTTTTAATACGCAATTTGATGTCTTTAATTACCAAAAAGAAACTTCCAGGAGAAACAAAGTGTAATTAACTAATCATGGCCTCATATATTCATAATCAGCACCTTGCATTTTAGATCTGCATGCTTCCTCTGCACTGAGTTTTGGTTTGACTAAGCAGGACAAACACATGGGGCATTACGTATGCTACACAGGAGCTAATTAATCTTCCCAATCAGCACCAGGGGCCATGGGCATTTCTCTTGTTTTCCCTCCATACTGTGAAGTAGTTGGCTATTTAGGGAGAGCTAGAGCAGAGCAGGGAAAGGGGAAGGAAACGCCTGTCTAGACGCCCACCAGAGCTGCGGCCCATACATTCTCCAGCAGCCCCCACAGACGCACCCCTCACCCTGAACATCTACCTTCTTTGCTCCATCTCAATATATGTAAAGGGATTCTCAACACTCACATTTGGAGTTTTGCACATTCAGACACTCAGCTGCTCTCATAAATTAAACATATGATGTAGTGTAAATGAGACACATTAATAATAAATGTACACAGACACCTCAGTGTGTGGGGAGCTTGCACCACTAACAGCTGCCACCCAAACATCAACTGTGTATTTAAATGACCACACACACACACACACACACACACACACACACACACACACACACACACACACACACACACACACACACACACACCACACACACACACACACACACACACACACACACACACACACACACACACACACTACACACCACACACACACACACACACACACACACACACACACACACACACACACACACACACACACACACACACACACACACACACACACACACACACACACACACACACACACACACACACACACACACACACACACACACACACACACACACACACACACACCCACCACACCACGGTTGACACAGAGAGAGTAAACAGGGCAGGTGAGTGAGGAATGATGGCTGCTCCTTAGCAGAGCAGGTCTCCACGCCTCGCTGCCTCTCTTTCACACACCCAGCCCTGTCTGCTCAGTCTCAGCCTGCGACACACACATACTACGCAACCAGTTAATCAATCATAAACGCGCACACAATGCATTGCCTCTCTATGAGGCAGAGCCAGGCAAGTTAAAAAGCAATGTCTCTGGTTCATAACATGGACCGCCTTATACCTCAAATCCAAAGCTGAGGTTGTTTTTTTAATTCAGCTGGCTTTTTTGTGCCCTTTCAGTGACATACAGATGTGTTTTTAACTCAAATAATGTATATTAAAATGTGATGATAAGGTTGTTGTACTGTCTCACTTGTGGTTTCAGCTCTAATTTAATCTGAAGAAAGATACTTTACAAAAACGTTGGAAGAAAGTGGATGCCTGAAATTAACCAGGAGTGTATTCACTCACTCTGTAATTTTGGGATCTATGTTGCCGATCCACAAGCGGTTTCCGTCATGGGCCGCACTCTCTGACATGATGGAGGCATTTTCCACTGTCTCTGCCGCAGACGTCATGGGTACTCTGTGGGAGGCAGGAAGAGAAGACAGAGAGATTAGGATTACAAAAAAAAGTCAGGGCTAATTTTTATACATTATTTGTCAGATACTCAGCAGCCATTTAAGTTTTTAATTGGGAGACAGAAATGTTGCCTTACTACTTAAATGTTGAGTAACTACAGTATCTATTCTATTCTAACTATATATATACATATATATATATATATCTGGTACTCCATGATATACGCTGGTTAGGTCAAACTGATCAATTAACATAACGGAGTAATGTAGACAGTACATTTTGAATAACACAGTAAACAGGGTTATGCAATCTGAAAATAAGAAAGTCAATCATCACTCAGTTGAGTTCGATAGATTCATTTCCTTTTTGTGTAATAGGCACATTGTTTGAAATGTAACCAACATGTTATATCGTAGCATTATTTTCAAACAGTGCACTTGTTTTATTAAATATGAATTGTATATCTATAAATATCCTACAGTATTCATTTTTATAACAATTAGGAAATGTTGTAAGGTTACTTTATTGACAGTGTCAGGCAAACAGTTGGTTATTTAAACATAATACAAAGGAAACTCAAGGTTTCCACTTAGGAAACGACGACTTGCTAACATTACTAGCTAACGTTAGCTTAGCTAACCACAGGTTAATCGATTAACTACAAGTTATATTAGCGGTATAATATTGAGGTAGTTCAAACCGATCGTGTAAGGTTAAATTTATATCGTTAATACATGTGGTGAGATGTTGAAGATAAGCTAAATCTAACCACTAAACGGTTAATAGTCCGTTTAGGACGAGCAGTGGATTGCTAGCAGTTAGCTAGCTTAGATAGTATCACTTTACCTCGTCGATCTGTCAAACTTCCTCTTGGATGGCGACTCACTACTTAACCTTGATGTGCTACGGATCCCACCTTGGGAGGATTCAGTTACGTCAAAACGTAATACATATCATTTCAAGCTACTATTTATGTTTTCCTCCCATAAAACTGACCCTAGATTAGCTAACTCGAATGATAAACAGTCGCCTTGCTATCGTCTCACAACAAAGGCGCAGGGTGATGCTGTAGTTTGTTTAACTGTCTGTGGAGTCGAGAGGAGGCACTCGTTTTAGTGTTGGGAGTTTCTCGAAAATCTCCCCTCATAGTGGTTTGTACCTTCAGGCAGAAACCCCGCCCATTCGGTGTACCCTTTACGATATTTCAAACGCACAACCGCCTCAAAGTGTTGGCGCGTGATGATGACAACATAGATGTCATATGTGGCTTATCCCGAGCTAACATGCTTCTGTTAGGGCTGTGAACTTGAAAGTAAGTATGCTGTTTGGGGTAATTTAAAGTTATATGTCGGATTTTGCTGTGCGGTAATTAAACCAACGACCGTTTTATATTTAGACTCTAAGTGGTTGAGGTTAATATTGAGTTGTTCCCGTGGTATGCACAGGAGAATGCTACAAGGGCTATACGCACACCCCCATCACACCGACCTTCACACCACATCACTTTACCCAGAGGTTTTGCAACCAGTCAGTTATCTTAAATATATACGTAGGCCTACTACTTTTAATGACATAGTACCAACTGCTTGCATGATGATAAAAAGGCAAGGTGAACTTTCATGTTCTGTATTAAGACACATCAGGGACGCACAATGATCCAGTCAATCAAGAATGAATATCTGTGTGTCCTCCTGTTACTTAAACAGTGTGTTTAATGTGAGGTTGATAGATTAACGCACAAGCTATAATGATCAATTCAAAAGTGATATATTCATATTCATTCATATAACTGGACAAAAATGGCAACATGACCATTGACTCCTGATGTTAATCAGCATTCTTGCAAACTGAAGGGTGTCCATCCTGTGTTTTTACACTGTTTTCTATTAATATGCTCTGTCCCTTGTTGAGACCATTATTATTCTGCATTTTCTGGCACTTGCTTGACTAAACAGTTATCAATGAAAAAATACAAATAATTGAGAGCTTAATTGATATTTATAATAATCTTTAGTTGTATGCTCTATCTGCACAGTCTGTTTGAGGAGGCAGAACATTATCAGATACACTGCTGTATTATTCCTGCTCAAACTGTAAAGTGTGCAGAGGAGAGATCATGCAGGCTCACCAGCTGGTTTCTGCCACTGGAAGAAGGAGCGGTGTATCTGCAGCTGCTGTGTGTGAAATCTACAGGATATGAGGCTACAGTATCCCACTGAACACCTGTGCTTAACTTTTTATGCCTGACTTCCTCTCTAAAGAGATCCGTCACCGTCCCACATCTGAGCCTATCTGCTCTGCCACAGTGCGTAGTTTTATCATATCAGCTTGTCAGGAAACCTGCCAGCCACCGATACCTGGTATGGGTTTGTATTGTAGGTGGTGGTCCACAGCCTAGCCTAAATATTGACTTTGGAATATGTTTGATTATGGTTAATATCTAGAGTCAATGTTTGATTGACACCAGGGACTTGGGTGGGTGTGGCTTTAAAAACTAATGAGGACACTAAAATCAGTAATGATGTAAATGTAAGGCTGATTCCGACATGTTTTTTTTTTAAACGAAAAATCCCAAATGTATCTGTTACTGACAAGAGAGAGCATACATTTTTAATCACATCAAATAAAATAATTTGGTGTAATATTCCTGGAAGTGTGGAGGACATTTCTAATGGCATTGAGAGCACTATGTAAAGGTAGAAGTAAATAAGAACGATATTTGAAAACAATCAGAACCATTAATATTATTTCAATATCTTTTTTCTGCGGGTGGGTTTTGTTAATGGTTGTTTGGACATAAGACTGGTGCTGAAAAGGTTTTCTTTTTTTTTTTAATATCCTTTTTATAAAACCTAATTTAGGTCAGTGAAGAAGATAAGCAATTAGCTGAAAATATGTATGCTTTTTCTGCAGAAAAAAAATCCTCAGTAGTAGTATTATGCATATTTGAAAGTTCTTCTTACTTCTCGTCTTTATGCAACAGTTTGTTTCTCCTCACAGCTACGAGTTGTAAACACACACCAGACAATAGAATATGTCAATCAGGCTGCAGAGCACTGTGAGCTCTTCACAGCCACTGACTGTGAAAGACAGGCTATAGTGTGTGTTTGTGTCTGTGGGCTCAGAGTTTGTCTGTGCCTGTGTGTACTCCGAGGTTCAGTGACACAGTTCACAGCCGAGAGCCAGTGTGCGAGGTGGGAGGTGGGTCTTACACAGAAAAGGAGTGGCGGTCTCATAATGTTGTGATGTTTCTGAATGGGAGGTTCCTCTTCAGGAATGCCCAAACAACTGTGCATGAGTGTAGACGTAGTGCTGGCCCTTGTTAGGTGTTACTGCGTGTAATGTAGCCTGTACAGCTGAGTGAGTCAACAGCAGTGAATTTAACTTTGTATAAGAAGGAAAGTAGAAACAAATTGAATTAACAATGTCTCTTCTCTATTAGGTGTTCAAATAACTTGTTATAATAATAATAATAAATAATTAATTAATTACATTTTTATTATAGCGCTTTTCCTGGTGCTCAAAGCGCTTTAAAAATACACATTACACATATCAGACATGTAACAGTCATTACTGTGGACAATATCCACAGGAGCAAATTCGGGTGAAGTGTCTTGCCCAAGGACACAACGGCCTGACGCAGTGAGGAGGCGGGTTTCGAACTGTTGTTCCCCAACGCCCCTTGATCTGATGATCAACGGGACCCTAACCCTGCGCCAAAAACTGACCCCAATTATAATTATTAAGTTATAATGTTATTGTTTACAACTGTGCTTTCCCTGTTATGATATGCCAACATGGTTTCTGTGAATAAGATCTACTGGCAGATTAATTTATAATACTTTTTATTTTTTTTATAGGGCAATATGTCTTTGCTTTTTTACATTTACATTTTCTATTGATTTTTTCTATGTCTCAAATGTCTGCTGTTATATTCTTTGACAGAGCCTGCATAAATTAAGCTTTTTTTTTTAACTGTTCTCTAGAGACCTTTTATTTGAGTGTACTTGTTATTAATTTGACCTTTTTCTTTATAAATGAGACTTTAATGACAATTTATTTAGTGTGTATTGTATGTGAACTGTTTGCTGTACAGTGTATGGTGAGTGTTGTTTTATTTGCCAGTTCCAAAGACAACACATTACCTCACATCATCATCAGATAAATAACAGAAAGACACTATTGGTACCGTCATTTCAGTACAGGATGAAGGCCTACCTCCTACTGGCTGATATGAGCTATTACTTCATGTTAATAAATATTACCAGAGCTGATTTAACCTATCTGTGAAAAATGTTTCATACCGTCCAGGCAATTAAATGCTTAATTCAAACCGTTTCTTTCAGTTTCAGTCATGGCTATGCACCGCCTCAGTCTGCTGCGGCCTCTGCTCTGTCAGTCCCTGGTGGTCCGGTCTCCCCTCGTGGTCACCTCCAGGGTCAGTGCACCACTTCTGTACCCCAACACCCCCACCTCCTACCCTGCTGCATGCACCAGGCTCTATGCCACCAAGAAGGCAAAAGGTCAGTGAGGAGATTTTCTGAGTTCACATGTGTTCAACTTCTGTGTATCTGTTGGCCAAAACTGGGTTACGTGACTAGATATTATCTATCTTAAATATCAGTTTCCACTCTTCCCTTACTGATCTGCTCCTTTCCCTCTCTTCATCTTCCAAGCCAAGGCAAAAGGCCAGTCAGCTAAAGTGAATATTAATTCAGCTCTGGTGGAAGACATCATCAGTCTGGATGAATTGAAGGAGGAGATGACCGCTGTTCTCAATAAGCTCAAAGATGACTTCACACGCAACCTCAGCATCCGAACCCAGTCAGGTATTCAGCTTATCTCCGTTACTATCTATTATCTCCGTCCGAAACTTTTTCAAGTCTCTCTCATGTTGTCAGTCTGCCTTTGTCTCCTTAGAAAACTCTGTTTGATTCTCAAACCTTACAGATGGCAGTATAAGTAGAGCAAGGAAGGTGTTGTCATACATTTTTTGGTTTTATTGAGTTGCTCTGTTTGTTATTGAATTGTATTTACAGGGTTAAAGAAGAAAACATGCTGGAACAAAAGAACAAAAGCAGTGAATTGTATATCAAACCACATACAGATAGGTTGAAGTAGTATTTGTATATATTTTCAAGAAGAATCTTCAATCTGACAGTTAAGTCTGTGATCTCACTGTTGTCTGCGGTCCAATCAGAATGATCAAATGTTTACCTGGAGCAAAACCAATGTTTGATTCCAGTTTTTCCAAAGAATGTTTTTTTAGTAACATCTTTCCAAAAAGTGGCTTTTCTTCTTCTCTATACAAGCTGCTTGTTACGTCCTCTTTCCTAGACCAGAGGTAACGTTGTATCAATCTGCCTCTGGATGGACTGCCATGACATCCATGAGGTTACAGACATCCATAAGACTTTCCATTTTATTTCCATAATGGTCGTTTAGGCAACACTATATGCATGAATCACTAAGTAACATACACTGCTGAGGCCACACATGGGGCTACCATATTGTTTTACTATGAATTTGACAAGAAATACTTACATGCCCTGTCCCTGGGAGAATTTGACTTTGGGATGAAAGTCAGTAAGGCTTCCTGTGTGTTTGTATCTACCTGACAAAGCGCCCAAGGGCTGAAAGTGAGCCCCAGTGTGACCTTACCTTGACCCTAGGTTGACCTCTGTTTCCCCAACTACATCCTGGTCATGACCCTTTTGCCTCTGGGTTCGAACAAATGGGAGCTGGACTCAGAGGTGGGGGGTTATAATGGAAGCTCCCACAGGAGATGGCGGCATTTAGAATCAGACTTCAAACTAAAAGTGTCTGAGCTTCTACTCCTTTTCCTCCTCAGAAGAAAGTGAGCTTTCTCTCCTACATTTGATTTATAGCATGCACAGTCTTTTTGACATTTACACAGCATTCTGGAAAATGAAACAACAGAAGCATAAACATAAGTATTCTAGTGAACACCACAATGTCTCTTCTTGTAAATATCCTCCACCTGTTTCATTGATTTTTGATACATTTTCAATATGCTCATTTGTCATCATGTTCCCTTCAGCTTTTTGCGTTCTCCACTCATCATTCAGTGATTTATGGTTTATGGAGTCATTGTCAATCTTCGAACCCCTCCCTCTGTTTTGCAATAATTCCCAGCTTTATTTTTTGGCCTCCACTTATATTATATCTTCAATCTTGTGTGTCATACTTTTGGATTTAATTGCTTCTTGACCAACAGGGAAACATTTGTTCATAGGTCTCTGTACCCCTCCCTTCCTGTCTTCAGCCCTCCTTGTTTCTCTTGTCATCTTGTCTCCTTCCCTCCGTCCCTCTGTCATCCTCGCTCCATCTCTCTGTCCCCTCACTGCTGTCCTCAGCTCCATCCGTCCTCCTCCCTTCTGTCCAGCTGCACAGTAATCCAGCGAGGCAGCAGGACTTAGAGCTGACAGGAGAGATGAGATGGTGGAATGGAATGATGTCAGCTGAATGTGTGTGTAGGTGTGTGTGTGTTTGTTCCATCAACCTCTCATCTGGTTCTCATTAAGCTTATGAGTATGCATGTGTGTGTGGGTATGACTGTATGCGCTGTTGCAATGAATGCATAATGTGCATGTGTTTGTCTGTGTGTTGCAAAGGTGTAGCCAAGTCATAGACGTAGAGAGATGATCAATGCTTGACCAACATGTTGTGGTCAGTCACAGATGGGTAATCCGGCCCGAAAACTATTTCTGTTTCCAAGAAAATTCAGACGGAGACAGTTTGGACACAGTACTGCTGGAAAAACCATTGAAACATTTCATATACCAATTGTTTTTTAAGTTGAAGATAGAAGCTTCGAGAAATAGTTTCAATTTTTAAGGAAATAAACATATTCACTGTCTTGCAGCGAGTTTGATAAGACCAACAATATCACACTTGTAACTGCACATACAATTTCAACCATATTCAATGTAAATATTGCTATATTTGACTATATTTTTAAATATTTTTAAATTTTATTAGTTTTCTTGAAATAGTTTTCTATCTGTGTTTTTGTTTTATTTGTATGTATCTTTATGTATGCACCATGACACCAAGTCAAATTCCTCCTATGTGTTAACCTACTTGGTAATAAGTCTGATTCTGATTGTAACTTCTCTGCAGTTCAAACAGCTTTTCAGACTTTTTTAGCTATTTTTGTTTTGTTTTATGGAACACAATATTTCTGTTTTGATTCATTCTCACGCTCCACACAAATAAAAAGGCCTGTTTAATGTTAATAACCAAGAAAAAGTATAGTGTACATTTATATCATACTATTCCCACCAGATAATACTGCATTGGCATTTGCAATATTTTGATAATGAAGAGATTTGTCAAATGCTTCCTAAGCCATCGTCCTCTGACCTTCGTCTTCTCTCTCCGCCCCCCCCCCCCCCGCCCCTCCTCACCCTCCACTTTTGTAGTTAAGGAAACGTCTGTCTGTCTGTCTGCCCTCCTAAAGTGTTAGCAGATGTGAAGGTGCTCATTGTCAAGGCACAAGTAACAGAGACGGACAGTCATAAGGTCATAGATACTGACATGAAAAGTCTGTATATACACTGAGATACATTTAAAGAAGGAGATTAATTACCAGGCAGCTGGTATGTGGGCCATCCAGTTTGCACCAACTTTTTTTATTTCTTCTGGTCTCTTTTTTTTCTCGCCCTTGAAATCAGATGATAAATGAATCTTTAGAATTACACTATTGCCTCACCTCCCCTTCACCCCCACTTTACCACACACACCCCACTGGGTAAGCAGTGAGCGAGTGATGTAAGACAGAGGTGGAGAAGGAGGAAACAACTGCGTCTGAGGTTAGCCAGATGGAGGAGAGGGAGAGGGTGGATGGAGGGAGGGAGGGAGGGAGGGAGTAAAGGGAGAGAGGGAGGAAAGGACAGAAGTCGACCCTTGTTGGCAAACCAACTTTTGTCTCTCTGTGTTGACAAGGAAGAGAGGCAGTAGATCATGGAAACTCTTAACACTCTAACTGAGGGTTTATTTCTTACTCATGCAGTTTGTGGCTCCTGCGGGACATTCATTCATCTGTCTGTGTGTTTAGTTGTTATCCTGTCGACTAAATATATAGGAAAACATACTGTCACTCATTAACTCTGCAGGGAAATAGTGTCATTAAACTAGAAAAGCTGCAGCCTGACCAATACTAGATAGTTGGGACCCGCCAATATTTATCTATAAAAGCTAAATAAATCTGATAATAATTCAAGATATGAAGAAGACAAATCTTTCTTACCCATTTTGCTAGAAAGATATATGCCTCGCAGTACAGATATTTTACAAATATCAATATACTTCAAAATGTTGAATGTTTAAACGATAAATTGACTGCATTTAGATATATTGTTTTTTTTCTTGTCCCACACTGGCAAAGTTGCCACCTGCTCAGGAGCAATAAACATTCACACACACACTCACACACCAATGGCTGTACTTAATATTTGGGCTTCAATATCTTTCCCAAAGAAACGTTTACATTTAAACAACTATAAATAGACCTATATTACCTTTTTATTTGAATTAATCAAATATACATAAAACGCAGCATAAAATGTGTATTGATATTTTGATATGTGTTTATATTGGCATATGAAATTAGTAGATTAGTCGCACAAAATCAGGGTGTCTGTGTTGTACCTTGCAACGAAATGCCTTGAATGTCAATATATTTAAAGGTCCCATGTCATGGCCATTTCTACTGATCATAATTCCATTGTTGAGGTCTACTAGAATAGATTGACATTGTTCAATGTTCCAAAATGACATTGGTTTCTCATACAGCATCTCTGTATAGCATGTGTATTCACTCTCTGTCCTAAACGGCTTGTTGGAGCTCCTGCCCCCCCCTCCCTATGAGCCCACTGTGCTCTGATTGGTCAGCTTGCCCACTCTGTTCTGATGCGTGGGGTCTGGGTGCCGTGTTGGCGGGACGTTGCGGGGCTCGCTGCTGTGAGGAGCGGACAGTGTGAGCTGTATTACTGGTGTCATTTCCAGGTTGCTGCGTGGGGTCTGCGAGACATCGCGAAACTCAGCCTGAACTCAGCCTGAGTCCAACCATGGACGTGGGAAGGGGGGGGGGCTGCAGCACCCCCATCTGCGAGGCTCCACTAGCACCCGCACCCCCAAACGCAGCGCACCTACAGTGTAAGCGCGCCACAGTTTCGCCGCTGCGAGGCTCCACTAGCACCCCCCCCAGCGCTGTGTGTGTGTGTGTGTGTGTGTGTGTGTGTGTGTGTGTGTGTGTGTGTGTGTGTGTGTGTGTGTGTGTGTGTGTGTGTGTGTGTGTGTGTGTGTGTGTGTGTGTGTGTGTGTGTGTGTGTGTGTGTGTGTGTGTGTGTGTGTGTGTGTGTGTGTGTGTGTGTGTGTGTGTGTGTGTGTGTGTGTGTGTGTGTGTGTGTGTGTGTGTGTGTGTGTGTGTTTTCACGGATTGGTCCATTTGCACCAATTGGTCCATTTGGGTATGGTCACGTCACTGTACCCAGGAAGAATAAAATGGAAAAAGAAAAATCTCCAACGAGGCGTTCTGGGGCAGCATAGACAGGTCTTTTCTGTGTTAGTTTTACTCGCTACAGGGTGTACTTTAAGGGTTTGTGACTTTGCAGACCTTTACATGCATAAAAAGCTACATAACACACAAGGGGACGGGTAATAACCGGAAAAGCATGACATGGGACATTTAATTCAATTAGGTAAATTAACAATTCTTTTGATGTGCTTTTGTTTAGGAGCTCTGGATCACATTGTGGTGACGACACAAGATGGCAAGTTCCCTCTCAACCAGCTGGGACAGGTCTCCATGAAATCCCCTCAGCTCATTATGATCAACATGAGCAGCTTTCCAGAGGTAAGACGATCACACACACAAACACACACGTACAGATTCTTCCTAGACGTATGTGTTTGTCTCACGCAGACTAGCACGCTGTAACTAAAAGCTTTATAAAAATAATCCGACAAGACGACAAAGATCCGAAAGACAGATAGATGGCCTTTGCAGAAGGAAAAGTAAGCCAGAGCAGAACTCTCGAAGCCCTCAGTTCTGTACAAATGAAACCTGAGCGGCCGCTCTCTCTCCAACTGTGTCTCAGATGCTAATTGATTGATCACTCGAGGAGGCCTTTGTTCCGCGGTGAAAGATAGCAGCATGAACCCAAACTGTGTGTGTGCGCGCACTGGGATGTGGTTCTGTCTGTGTGTGAGTTTTCACAGAATAGGAAATGACCTCATTTTACCCCCAGGTTAGGAAGGAATGGATTATTTTCTTTTTTCTACTCCTTTTTCTTTCCCTCTTTTCCGTTTTAGATCATACAACACTGCTAGTCAGAGGGGGCGTCTTGCATTTCAAGACCTTCTGGTGTCCTGGCAAATCTTAATGTGCTTTTTTTAGCAGTTACACAAGACTGAATCATATATCCCCAAAAAGTCATGAATAAAGATTTAGTTCTCGAAGGTCTTATTTAAAAAATATGTTTAGATGAATAAGAATAATGAATGCTAATTACAAGTGAAGCTTGCAAGTACAAAATGTCACTCAGAAACCTGCCGATAGTTATTGTCAGGGAATAATTTCGCCCTACATGTTTACCTTTTGCCCTCTGATGCAGCTGACCAACCTTGATCAGCCGTTGTCTCCCATAAGGAGGGGCTGCCCTAGCAAGTTGTTGTTGTTACCAGTTTATTACCGGGCAACTCTCGGTGAGAGATAGTTATTGTTGTGGGACACCTGGAACACATCCTTCTCGGGGTGTAGATGACCCAGAGCCATAAGCGACAACAAATGTGATTCAGTGTCCTCAGCTGTTTAGTCTATCTATTGAAGAATGTTGATTATTACACTCTGAACTAGTTAAAACCTCGAGCTACAGGAGGGTTCTTCAGAATTGATTGTGGCATCTCAACCGTGTGGTCAACTCGCGGCCCGTGACACGTCTTGTGAATTCTCCGGCCGAAGCTCCAAATAAACCGTCAGTGTTTGCCATCAAAGCTCCAGCTCTCCTCGTGTCTCTTTGGGTCCTGACTCTCCATTGCTACAGAAGTTTCCCCCCACAGTTATGATTACGCAAATAAAATAAATTCATACAGTTAAGTGCAAGTACGAAAATACATTACAATAAAAACTGATTAAAAGGGTCTACTGTCCAGGTAGCTGCGCTGTGATGCTGTTCTTTTATCTAACTGCTAATGTTGGCATGAAGACAATGCTAGCATGCTGATGTTAAACAGGTATAATGTTTGTATCATGACAGCCATCTTAGCTCTGCACATTGGCATGCTAACATTATGTTTGGTACAATTCATCCTAACTGGAGCATGAATGCGAATTTAATGGCATGCAAGTCAGGGTTGGAATGAAGATTGGTGAGATATTTCAAGTCTGAACCAAAGAGTCCGACCGCCCGGCATTGCCAGCCCTACATGGCTAAAAACACAAAATAGCAACATAAAACACTCTGTGGAGGCAATAACAGATTTACATTCTAAGGGAAGTAAAACAAAATCCAAACCGACATGATCTGTTGCTGTTTAAAACCGTTTTTTAAAGCTTCGATGACTTTCAAAGGCAGTTTGTTATTTTGGAGAACCACCTGTCTGTTATAAATAAAAAACAAGTTCTTGCAACCATATTCCACCAGCTTCTATTTTTCTACCGGTCACCTTTTGTGAATCTGAAAGGTGTGGTTACACCTGTTTGTTCTGTGTTGTAGCGGCATCACAAAACATGCAAATCCAAGCATGTATCAGCATCTTCAATCTGGAAATCTACTCTTCAGCCTGAACGGTCTTGCCGTGAGTCTATTTTCTTTCCAGGAACTCCGACCGCAGACCACACACACACACACACCGGCAGACACACTCATGCATGCACACGATACAATGTCATGCCCTGCGCTGCCCATGTCCCACACAGAGGTGAGTCCTCAGTACCCAGAGCTAATAGGCTTATAATGATGCCTATCCATTACCAGGCACTCCAGAGGCCCTAGCATTGTTTTCCATTCATTCATTAAAAGCAGCCAGGGAAGGCATGGTGGAACTAACAACAACTACCAGCAGGCTTAGATCAAGAGCCAATTTGGTGTGTGTGTTTTAGGAAGAGTTTGCATGTTAAAGCATCCCACCACTTTGTTCATAAATCGTTTTCTTCAGGACTTTTTATTTTACACGCACACACACACACACATTCCTCCCCGCTCGCCTCTTTGCTTTGAAGCGGGCCGTCAAGCGTTTGATGTGAAACTTCAGTGTAATTTCTCTTCCTCTCGAACATATTAACCAGAACCTGCACGGCCTTTACACAGAAATTCCCCTCGGTTTTCCGTAACCACCGGAGTGGCCGTCGGGAGAGAGGAAACGGTGATGAATTCGATGCTGAGAACGATCAAACATAGGTAGGGGCTGAATCTATCACCCCACACTCAAAGAGCGCAACCAGAGGCCTGCGCTCCGGATGAATTTGACAAAGGAAAAGAAACCACATGAATTAATTTAATGCGCGCAAATAAATTCCTTTAATCTCACTGCCATTTTTTTTTCCCTCAGCGGAGAAGGCCAGAAGGAGCTGTCGAAAATGGAGAGTAGGTTAGAAATGGAGTAGAAAAAAAACAGATGATATGCTTTTTCCTCGCATTTGCACACTTTGTAATGATCAGCTATGGGAATTGTCATGCGGTTGCAGAACTGATGCGAGGAGTGTGACTTTGTTTCAGTAATTCAAAGGATTTGGCTTCCTCTGCCTTGTCTGTCTGCACTGTGTTTGTCTCTCGGGTTAACATGTAGTATTTGCTGGACTAAAGGGTTGTGCTGCATATGTTGGATCAAGTTTTGATGTTTCACATATGTTAAGACTGTTTTAATATTCACCAGAGTAACATGCAAGCTTGTTCCTCTGCCTGCTGGTCTGCATGCCTGCCAAAAAAATACAAAAATACTTTCAAATAGAATTCCAAAGAAGCCACTTTACTATTAAAGTATTGTGTGACTGTAGACCAACATAACCTCTTAACATGTATTTGTCTGATCCTGTTATGGGTTGAGGTATCAATGTCATCTCTGCCTAGTATCCAAATTGACACTAGATCACTTGTTCCCTAACAAAACACAAAGTTCTCTTCTTTTCATCTCCCATTAAATTGTTTCATCCTTTCAAAATAAAACAGATGTTCGAGAAATATTTGTTGCCATTTTATTCTAACAGATGAGTGACATTTTCTGCCACCCACTGTATTGGTACTGTAAATGTCCAGTAGATGGTAGATGTAGCCTCATGCAAAATCTGAACACAATACAATGAAAGTGTTTTAAATGTTAGTTTAAGTGAATGTAAATATTCATGTGCTCACCTCAATATAATAACCATTACCCACATCTATTAAAAGCAATAAGATGATTTTATTTTTGAAAATACTTTAAATGTGTTCACACAAACTCAAAAGCACATGTGTGTTAGTGTGTGTGTATCCATGTATCATACACAAACACCCGCAGACAGTCCTGTGAGGTCACTGTGGGTCACCGCCTTGCCCTGCAACCTCTCAGTCCTGTCCCAGAGGGCCGAGCGCTGACAGTGGCCCAAGGCACTTCCACACTGCATCGGCTTCCCCTGACACACACACACACACACACACACACACACACACACACACACACACACCCCACCCAAACACACACATAACATACAACCCACCACACCTTAATAGAAGCCAGCTGGAGCCTGGCCACTACCTGCAGTTGTAGCACTGCTTTTCCATTCACACCAGCAAGCACACATTAATATGTCTGTGTGTGTGTGTGTTTCTGATCTTTATGTCGTGTTTGCCCCAGGATACAGCTGCCGCTGCCCGTGCCCTGAGAGAGAGTAGCATGAACCTTAACCCAGAGGTGGACGGGACAATCATCAAGGTGCCCGTTCCCAAGTGAGTCTCTTCCTAAAACACACACACATATACACATATACACACACACACACACACACACACACACACACACACACACACACACACACACACACACACACACACACACACACACACACACACACACACACACACACACACACACACACAACCCCCAAGGGCAGAATCGCTTTCTGCACTTTCTTTCTTTTCAATCCTTTCCTTACCCCTTTTCCCTTTCTTTTGTTATCCCTCTTTTTCCCCACTCCCACTTTTATACACTTAACTTAAGTATTTACCATGAAACAAATTAGGGGATCTGATAAATCAAGTAATCAATTTATAAAATGGTATTTCATGCTATGATTAGTTGGATCCTCTTAAGGAGGCCAAGATTATTTGATATGGCAAAACTACATTTTGGAATTGAGAATAATTGCAATGCAATGCATTTTACATTGGCATTTTATAAACTAAATAAGATACCAATAAATCAAAAGAATATCAATACATGATGCAAATCCTAGACCACAACCTTACAGTTAGTCTCTTTCATGCTTTTGAAAGTCCCCCCATTAATGAACCCCTGTAACTGACAGATTTATTGACTTTGGTTTGTAGATGTATAGAGACCCCGAGTGTGTTGATGTGAGGGCCGGGTCACTCTTTCTCTCTGCCAAGTCAAACAACCTTACGAAAAACTATCCGTCACTCACTCACTAAACTACTTTGTGTGTTTATCATTTTTAGTTTTTTACATATCTGCCCATGTGCATGTAAGCATACATGTATAAATGCCAATCTGTACTTATGTGCATTTGGGTGCATATGTGTGTGTGTGTGTGTGTGTGTGCACGCGTGGAGCAGCAGGTGTTAGTCTGGCAGAGGAGGGACACAAGAGTCAGGCTGCGTTCCCCCTGCAATCAGTCTCGGCACGCTCCAAGCCCACATTTGCATTTCCAAAGAGAAGGCGCTCCTTGATTGGCCCTGGAATCAGTAATTAGGCCGTATTGTTTGTGGTAAATAGACACCACACTTGGATTGTTTGCAAATAGTCCACGAGGCAAAAACAACGAGAAAAAAGCCAATTAAAGACAAAGAGGGAGAGTGAAATGGGAAGTATGATTTTCTGAGTGATTAACGAATGCAAAGTGAATACAAAATTGTCGGGATGACGAGCATCTTAGCTCCGGTCCCTCAGTGAGATGGACTCACGGGTCAGAACTGAAATAATTAGACCTCATGCTTACATGCCCTTAACATTAAGTAGTAAGTAAGGTTGTTATTATTTGACATAATGCATTTTTTATTATGTGGTTTTGTGTTTAAAAAGAGTCTGACTAACCGTTTATTTTTAGGTCTCTGTGTGTAGTTTAAAGGCATCTTGTATTCCTGTAGCAATTCCTCTTAAAAGTAGGAAAATACACTTTCTCCACCACTGAAAGCTAAATATCATAGTCATTAGCTAATATCATCATTTGGTACAGTGTATAACCTTGCTTTAAAGAGTAGCTGCTACTTTACCCCACTGACATCCATTGAGCTAAACGTACTTGCATAACTCTCCTTCGTCATCTTCATAGCGACGTACAGAGACATATGCGTTTTAACCCTTGCTTGGAACAATCCATGTATGTCAACTTCTGTCTTACTATTTGTTCTTTTCTCTCATGTCCTCCCTTCCCTGTAGAGTAACACGAGACCACAGGGAGAACCTCGCCAAGCTGGCAAAACAGTTCGGCAACAAGGCTAAAGAATCACTGAGGAAGGTGCGATCTAACGCTGTCACACAAGTCAAAAAGACCAAGGATGCACAATCGGAGGACACCTTACGTCTTGTGGAGAAACAGGTAAGAGATATGGAGAAGGACAGCAGTTCTAATACACATGGTTACATCGATAGATCAGACTGAGAAGGGATATTTTAAGGAAAGTTGAGTGTTGTTGGATGCAAGAGATGATTTTCAAAACCTCTGATAATTGGAGCCTAAAGACCTGAAACTGTTAATGCAGTCCAAGAGTTGAAATAAATAGGGAGAAATTCATCATAAGCCCAGTCATATTCTGTCTTATTTCAGCTATATAATGCTGTCCGTTTACCAGACATACAATAGAGGGAGGTGAATGTGTATTTTGTTCATCTTTCCCTCCTCTTCCTTGACAGATTCAGCAGATGGCGGACAACATGGCGTTGGACATCGACAAACAGCTTGCAGCCAAGACCAAGGAGCTGCTCGGCTGACTGTGACGATTAAAAGGTCTTATTTTGGTTATTTTGGTTATAGCTGAACTTCAACTGGACTCATTCATATCTGGTTAATAATACACTCACTAGCATTGGGGAGATGCATCGCTGCTGGGGGATATCTGGGTTTAACCGTCAGTGCACAAACAGAAATTGGTACGGATACAACAACGACAGACTGCCGGTCACATCCCTCCTCCCTTGTTACTCTTCCTGTCTTCAAACAAACACCGACGAGGGACGAATGGACTTTTAATGGGATTTGCGGGCCTCCTCCTAATCAAACTCTTTGCCACAAGGGCTGTCTGTTTACATAAAACAAGCGCACCCGTCTGAATGTAAACTGGTTGCGGCTTTGTCTTGGTGGCAAGAGCGAGAGAAAAGGGGAGAGACGGTTTGTTCCAGAGACGCAGGATATGATTAGCATGTTGCCAAACATTTGTTTCGCATTGATTCAAAGTCGGTTCAAAAATAAACTTGAGAGAAACAACAACTTTAATTTCTGCCATCGTCTAGGATTGATAATACGGCTACTCAACCGACAATAACGTCGGAAAAGTAACATTATTGATGGGCTCCATTAAAGAAAATCTACTTTGTACCATGTGCGTCATGTTTCTCTCTTTTTTTGTTTTCTTTTGTTTTTCTCCACTTTTGGTTTGAAGTCGCCCCCTCCTCCATTAGTCAGAGTGATAATGGACTTTTCCTGTGTACAGACCTCCAGACCCTGGCTGCTGGCACCACAATTGTCCATTAGGAAAACAAACTTTAATGTTGTCCACTTGGACCTCTTTTGTCCTTTAAAAAGCTGCACTTTTAAAGCCACTTTCAGGAATTGCCGTTGTTCAAAGTGCATGGATAACAAGAAATGTATGAATGAGAAGCCTACAGCAACACACACGGCTCTCCTTTCATCCCTCCGCTGTTTACACCAGCTAGAAGCTTTTCCGCACTATTATGTGGTCCGTGTCTTCGTCTTTATCATGGTTTGTTTTGCTTCCTCTGCTACTGGTCGCAGGCAGCCCACATGGCAGACAGGTTTAATTTTAAGAGTCTCCTCACACACTTGCTCTTACAACCACTCTGTGGTTTGTTGATTACAGTGGGGCGACATCGCACGCTACTAATTAAATCTGAATCAGAATGCTGTTTGGCGTCTTTTTAATGGATGAAATAAATGGATAAAATATGACTATGCAGATTTCATGGTGTTTTTTGTAATATTTGGTGTTAGCTACAGATTGTAGTTTTATTAGATTTGTCTTCTTTATTTGTCTCCCTGAATGGCCTTGCTGTAATGGCCTAAATTGGCCGGAGTCGTTGGATAAACAAGAGTTTAGCAGAGGAGTGGCTGTGTTGGGACAGAGGAGGGGTGGGGTGGAAATGGCAGGTTTTTTTGCGGAGATTCTGGGTCCATATGTCAGCAATTTGAGGGCATTGTGTACCTTGGCCTAAAACAGAGCTTCATGATCGATGGAGGGGTGAAAATCTCCCAAGTCCCTGGCGCAGAACACAGGCAAGCACGAGGAAATTGCTTTCAGCTGATAGCTTCATTTTGGTTGACATTTATCAAGTGAATTACCCCCCGTCTTTTCTTTTCAAATGTTTACTACTACTAGCACCGCCTTTTGACGTATGTGTGTGTGTGTGAGAGTGCATTTGTCTGTGAGCAATAGAGCTTTGTCTTTGTACTCGTGGTGTGTCTTTTGGCGATTCCTCACCAAAATATACAAGTCTGAATTGGTTCAGTACACGTTGGATTTGATAGTGTTCTGTTTATTGCCGCTGCATTTAAGCAAAGATAACCACTAACACATTTTAAATCTATAGCTTTTACTCCCAAGATGCTCTTTATAAAGCTCTATTTCTACAAAAAGTATCATTCATTTTTGCGTGACAGAAATTGTAATAGAACAAAACCAGGCCATGAAGAAATATCAACAAAATGTTTTAAATTGTTTTATTTAAAAAAAAAACAAGCAAGACTATTTAAACTTTTGCTAGGATAATGGTGAAGGGTAAATTGTAACGTAACAGTAGGACAAGTAGAGAAGGTTCATAAATCAGTGAACTCAGTAATGTCAGTTTTATTCAGGTTTGCTAACATTAGCCTCAGTAAGCTAATAGTGATCACACCAAACATGGCTCAAGCAGCAAAACCCCCGGGGTGTACTCAATTGGACAGGGGTCCGTTTCAGTTCTTATGAATTCCAGTTTTTATTTGTAAGAGGAAGAATTTGTTATTTATTTTTACAATAGTCTCGTTTTAAATCCCCAATGGGAATATTAGTAAGTATGTGCTTTGCAGAGCACTTGCTGAATCCAATTTCTTCCCCTTATTCTTTTAGAACACACAGATACAGATACGGAAGAGTACAATTTCAACTCATTGGAAAAAAGAATCAAAATGCCTCGAGTGTCTATTTCAGTCCTCTCTAACTTCATTCTTCCCCTCTTAGCATTGTTCTACCTCTCAATATGTCCACTTTTCATGCAGATTTCTGTACTGCATTATTCATATATTTTGAAAGGAGCTCGATACAATGGTGTAGTTTCCCAAAAAGACCTACATTATATTGTATCGCCGCCGTGTGCATAATAGACCAAAAATAATGAATGTATACGATTCCTCTTCTTCTCTCTGTGACTCTGTGATTACACATCGAGCTGCGGCGCTCCTGCAGCAGCTGAACCGCTGAGGAGCCCCCGGAGCCGGGCGGAGACAGAGCCAACCACTCAAGAGTAGACAGAATAGGACAGATCGCACACACACACACACACGTACACACACACACGTACACACACCTCTTATTCTGTCTTTTTCTCCCTCTCTTCCTCTTCTCATCACCTCTGGAGTGTAAAGAGCGTCAGAGTGTGTGAAGCCACCCTGAAGATCTCATCAAGGATCCAATCAGAGCGTGAATACAGAATGCACTCTCCTCTTGTGATGTGATGATTGGGGGACAGGGGGGGGGGGACAGGGAGGACATTGAGAGAGCCTGTCTTGAGCGAAAAAATCTCTGCATATGCAAATTGAAGAAAAAAAAAGTAATGGATTTGATGTTCGTAAGAGTATCTGTGACCCTTTCAGGGATGTAGCAACAGGCTCGCAGGAAAAGAATATGTGCAGATTAGCCTATTAATATTTATAGATGTAATTGGTTGAGCTGTGTGGCATGCGGCCTTGTTGCGCCTGGTGTAATGCCAACCACGTTTAGGGGCTAATCCAGGTGGGTGCTCTTACTGCCTCTAACAGGGAAATGGCCGGCCATTTTAGGAGGAAGCTGGATATCCTAATAATCAGGTAAACTAATACCGGGCGGTGAGAGTGTTTCCTTCCGGAGCTCTTGGCATGTCAGTCATTGGCAGAATTGCTCCTGTCTAGTCTGCGAGCCATTTTAACTCAGAGGAACATGCACTCTTTCTCCCCTGATTTAGGAAGGACCACACGGGCCCCTTTTGATAGCCTCTGTACTCACGAGGAGGCTCCCCAAACGTCGTAGGGACCAACCAGACGCTCCAACACACACCTCCTGCTTCTCCAATCTGAACAAAGCGTTCCTCAGTCTAAAGTGGTTAAACTGTCATTTCGAATCGTCTGGACATCGTGATTACCGGCATGGGAGGAATTATATATTTAGCTTTATGTCCGTCGCCATTTCCTCCCCCCGCCCTGATCTGAAGTGACTAGCCAGTAGTGCCCTCGATATTACTATCTCTGAGGAGTTTAAACCTTCCCCCAGGAGACAAGTGTAATCAAGGGCTGCCAGCGGGAGAGAGGGAGAAAGAGAGAAGGAGGGAGGAGGGTGTGGGGTGGAGGGTGTTGGATCCCTGTAGTGATGAGATAGTGGAGGGAATGATAATGGACCCAATTTAAAAAATATATTTCTTCTTCCAAAACCTTTAAAGAATACTGAAGTTCTCAGCCAAGAAAAGAAAGAAAATATGGAAAGGTATCTTCTATGACCTACTTTTTTTTTTATATTGATAAAAATGATTTAATATATTATCAGTACATGGACAATATTTCCCCCAAAAATACTTTCCTTTTGCTGTCAATTTTGCATGTTGCAATAGTTAGTAGAAAATGTCTAGTATCTTTGCTTCAACAAGTGAAATTAGAGCTGGGTTGATTAGGATACAACGAGGAATAAATCATTCTGTCCCTGCAAAAGTTTCAAGTATTTATTTTTTAATTCAGGCCATATGTCATGTTTTCAGATAGTTTAACTTATTTAAAAATATGTTATTGTATAGGCATTATGTCGATAAGTTTCCAACACATCCAAAGGAGTTTTTTAAATGCAGAATAAGGCACTAGAATCAAGAACAATTATTCTACTAAGTGGATCTGTACTCAAATATATCCACATGCCACCTGTTTTTTTTTTTTTTTAAAGGAAATGGAGGATTTACTTCAGCTAATCCTACAGCTAATAACCAAGTTTAAGACAATCCAGCTGTGATGTGCTGTAGTCCAGAAAGAACTTCACATACGGATGAAAGCTGTTGCATGCATGCACACGTACCAAGACACACCTCTCCTTTGCTATTTTTACATTGAGTCATTATTTGGGAAAACATTGAAATATTCTTCCCCAAATTGTTTCCACAATACACTTCTAAAAAACATTGTTTCTCAGTAAATCCACAACGCCCCCCCCAGGATCTCATTAATCCTGAAGAGACTCATTCATCCTCAATAACGTCACCGCTTGCTCATAAATAAAAGTGACCGTTTGGAAAGCAGATGAACGCAGCCAACGGATTGGACAGGAAGTCAGTTAATCTGCAATCCAATCCGGCTCGAGTCTAGTGAAACGCGGCTCAGCTTGGCCGACCGAGGCCTGGGAGGAAGGAAGTGAAGGACTCAGGAAACAGTGTTCAGAGCTTTCACCAGTCATATCCATCACGGTGCACGGTGATGGAAGCATGTGTGTTCATGTGTGTGTGTGTGTGCCCCCGTTTCACCAGTCGTATCCATCACAGGGCTCTGTCTCCAGGCCCGGGCAAGAGAGCTGGAGAGTCATTAGAGGGGCTGGGCTGCAGCTCTGCACTTTAACTAAACATCTTTTCCATAAAATAAATGCTTCCAGGTTAGTGTGGGTCCCGGAAAACCCAGGTCGCCTCGCTTTTGCTGCCACTCATCTGATCCCAATTACCAGACAGACTAGGTCAGAGCCAGCGGAGACTATATGGATGCAGACTTTACTCGTGTGTAAGACTTCAGTGATAACCCAACTGTGGCATCCTTTGGCTTGAATCCACACACCACCATGCACATATGCCCCGCCACTTTACAGTACTCTATCTGTGGTAAAGAAAGACAAATCTGTTTTTTGTCTATGTCTTTGACTGGCATTATTTTGACACCTATATTATTAGTGAGATCTAAAGCCACTTCGACATCTATAGTGGTCCTGATTTAGCATGGAATGACATTGATTTCCATTTCACTCCTTATACACATCTATCTGTATACACATTTTAATTTCTCTATCACAAAAATATTCATATCATTTAGGGAGCACAATGTTGCGTATAACAAGAAGATGTTTTGAAGTGGTTTCCATATATAATATAGTATACTATATATCATATCAACAGGGGTCTCATGTATAATCATCTCATGTCATATCTGCATTTTAACAGTTACAGCAATTAAGATGGAAAAGTTGTTAAAGGATGTCTTGTGCTCTTTTATGTCATGGCGTATTATTTCATATTTAAGAATTTGTTTTTGAATTTTTGCCCTTTGTCTATAATCTCAACAATATTTTTGGTGTTTTCATTTACAATCGTGTCCTTACCGTTTTATACAATTTTAAAAACGGTTTTCTTCTAAAGCTAGTCTTATACCCACCCTGGTGGAACATATCATGGTTATTTACTTAGTTTATTAAAGGCATTGAAGGACTGAATGCACAACTATCACCTGTTGCATCAGCTTAACAAACTCTAAAACGTCACTCTTTTATGGCTGCGTAAAAGCTGACATTAGAAGATCTCACCCTCCACCCAGCACATCCATAACATTTACTCCAGTTGTGTTTCATGTATGAGAGAAACTTGATCTTTGGAAGAGTCGATCATAGTGATGTATATGTGCTTGTGCATGTGTGTTTATGTGTGGACACAGCGTGCCTCCTACATTATTGAATAATTGTTTCCTGATGCTCTCCTCTTCCCTAGAATATTAATTACCAAATGATGAAACCGCCTCTTTGGTCTGGGGGGTTAAAGGAGGAAATGAAAAGGGGGCCACACATGTAGGAGACCGTCCTTTTTGATGGGGTTAACTCTTATTTTGTGTGGGTGCTTGCGTGTGTGTTTGTGTGTCTGTGTGTTCGTGTTGGGATGGGGTATAGCAGCATCTATGTTTGGGGGTGAAGTTTCAGGGGTAGCATTTGTTTCTCCGATTTAATGTATGATGAGAATATCCTGGACATCTGGAAGAAGCAGTTGTATGTTTGGCACAAAATGGCCAATAAATACATTTTTCTCAGCCCCAAAGTAAAATATGATCAAGCAGAGCAGGAAAGCATGAAAATGGAAAGTTGAAAGCTGTCAAATGCTGCTACGGTCTTTTGTGAAGGACACTCCTGTAAAAGAGTCAGATACATGAATATTAATGCAAGCACACGCAGATAATTGCAAGAAGATAGCAATGACTTCTATAAAAAACGCATAGATAGTGAAAATATATAGTGACACAGTTGACTCAGTTGGCCCTAACCTTATGATCTTTGTCATAAGACTCCATCAAAAATATCTTTTTTGCATGTAATGGGTTTTTTCTATGACCCTTTCATTCCGCATTAGTTAACATAATTTCTTGATGATTCATAATCAGCAGACATCAGAAACCATGCACAGCTCTCACACTGAGCCTGCATCAAAAGGAGGATGGCACCATCTAGTGAAACTATGCAGCGATGAAACACTGCATGTTTTACTGTTCAGAAATAGGGTTTGACGATATTAAACAAGAACAAAAATAAACTTAATGTTAACTAATTACTAATCATCAATACCCTGTGCCATTTACACCAGTTGCAGTTTATTAAACTTACTTTAATTTAATTCAATATTTTTATTTTTCAAACACTCACCTTAGTAGGCTTAAAAGAGATCGCTGTGATCAATACTGACTTAAAACATATAATCGCTAACACAGTTTGTATACATATATATTCAAATACACACACATTTATAAGAAAAGACAACAGATATTAAACACACAAACCTACTGACAAAACTGTTATATCTTTGCAGGTTTGAAATCCAACCACAAACATAAACATGCACTCACTGGAATGGCCAACAACCTTTTTTTCTTATTCTCCATCAAAATTGTTTAATATTGATTAAAGATTTTATATATTTTTCCACACCATGCCTTCTCTGATTTTACCTTTCTTCTACCATGCTATATGATTTAATCACATTTTGCATTCCCAAACAGAAACCATCTTCACCAGAACAGGGACATGGTTAGCTTTATCACATCATGCCTGTGCAGCTGTGGGAAAAGACTCAAGCCAGTCAGTAGGAACCTGGGGGCAATTGGCTACTGTTGTGTACCTCTTACTTTCCCCCTCCTTGGTCTTGTTAAGCTGCAGGGAGCATAGTTCTGTAGCTTGACAAACTGCAGTAATGCCTGGTGATGGTCCCTGTCCTCAGTCCTCTTTGCATCATCTGAGGTCATTGCTTGTGGTCAAGGCATGCTGGTACACCCCTTTTTCAACTTGTTTCACAATGAAGCCTGTGATTCAACAGATTGCTGCTTCCTTGTACGCAGAGAGATTGCAAACATCTGGAAAGTCCAAAAAGATGAACAAAAACTCTTCCGCTGCCTGCAGTTTTCACAGTTGCAGCAGATGTTGAGTCAGTTAGTGACACATGAATGAACTGGAGATAGCCTACTTTAGCTCTTTTCACAATACTCAAGGGCGCTTTGGCTTTGTCACTCTTCTGCTTTCTCTGCACCATTTTAATATAAAAGGTTTAATAAGCAGAAACATTGACCCCTGCTCATTTCTGCCAACACTGTTAACATATTAGTTAAATAATACTAGAATTTCACTCACCAAGAAAACTGGAGAAGATACTTCTCGGATGGTCTGTTGGTACAATCACCTACACTTTTTGTCTGATATTTGTTAGAAAATCACCCCAAAGGCACTGGGCTGAGAAGACATGTTCAGAAACTCCAAATAGCTATGGGCTAGCATAGCAGAAAGCTAATGCATAACAGTTGGGCCGGCACCTGTCCTTCAAAACGGCCACACCCTTATTTAAGCATACGGTTTAGCCTGAATATAACAGATTAGTTATAATGTTATATTTAAAAAAGCACCCACAAAACCAGGCTGTAAACTGTATATGTTAACTTCTGTTGTAAAGTTGGGCATTTAACATGAAGGTCTATAAAGATTGCTGAGTTGCCACTCGATGAACTGCGGTTTTTGGCACTTCTGCATGTGCTTCATTGCTCTGGGGTTTGCTGCTTGATGCCTGCACCTGTTTATGTGGCCGTGTAAAAATAACATCAGATTGGAGATAACCTATATCTTCTGCAAGGGCGTATTTCATTTGGTCATGGACTGTTCATTTTTTTAACCTTGTCATCCTCTGCTAAGCCTTTTATCTTATACCAGTAACATAAACTCAAACACAAGAAATATCCATTCTGTCACATAGTAAGTCTTTAGCAGTTTGTCCTTGTCAATTAATAAGGAAAAAATAAACGTTGTACAGAAACATGTTGATGAGAAACACAATTATGAATAAGTATCAATGTTGCAGCTTTAGGGGATAACCAGTGCAATAGAATAAGGGTACAAATGAGTCACACTTGCTTAATACATTATCAAAACATGCTGACTGAAGCGCAATTACTCATTAGTGTGTGAGATGAGGCGAGATGATCCAATTCCTGGAGAGCATATAGAAATAAAAGAAAAAGCTTTTTGAAAATCTAATGTTACTGGAATCAGTGAGCTCTCTTGCCAGGAACACTCTTAAAGTCGCTTCCCTTTTCACATACAGACCATAGAAAATGTTCCCGCTGACTGACCCTAATAATAACCTTTCTTTTTTTCGTGGACTGTGTAATGAACAGAAACAGAAACAACTGCAATCACATATTAAGTTTCGGATCGGTTACAGAGAGTTGGATGGTGTTGCTGAAACCATTTTCAGGATTTCAGAGATGACTTGAATTGTACCATGTTTCTGTAATGTATGTAATTAAAAAAACAAAAAGTAGATAATACAAAAATAGAATTTATTGCGTATACATAAATTGAATTCAAAATGTTTTGCAGCATATAAGGGCTCATAGAAAATCTAGTCATACATTCACAAAACTAGTAACATCATACAAATATGTATATAAAAAGTACATAATGTCTTTGTTTTTGCACAAACGTCTGTGCCCTAAGAACGTCATACTTGGTTGTGGATCTGCAGTGTACGTCCTGTCACAACTGTGTCATTGAGTATTGGACATTGTCCGGGGCAGGAAGTGACCAGCACCCTGCATCCTTCTCTTTCCATTAGAAACTTCTTCACGGACTCGTCAAACAAATGGTTCCCTTCTCGGTACCCATCCAACACCAGCAGAGCCTCACTGGTTAACAAAGTCCTCAACTCATCCCCTGTCTTTTGCATGAGAGAAAGTTGCATCTTTATTTCCTGAAACAAGTCGCCCTTCACTCTGCTGCAGTCGACGTTGAAAAGATATCGAACAGTGCTGAGATTGAGAAGTTTAGAGACGGCATGTGTGGGATCCTCAGTCCAAGAAGAAACCAGGATGTTGGCTGTCGTCTTCCCGCTTCCTGGGGGTCCCTCGAGGAAAACTACTTCTCCAGCTTCTGGGAGTAAAGCTTGAAGACTCACAGACTGGCCCTCACTGAAAACAAGAAGAGGTGATGTAAGCTACATAGCTCTGAACAAATATTAAAACCATAGCCTTCAGCTGTGTCAACCAAATACATCCACGGACTTGCTTTCATTTTTTAAGGCCCGTCACATCAGCATTTACAACAACAACAATCAGTAAATGCTAATTATGGATTTCCTCGACAGGGTTATCGTTGTACGTTTGGTAATGTAATGTATGTCAATTGTACACTATCATGGTAGTGATGGGAATTCCGGCTCTTCTTGGTGAGCCGGATCATTTGGCTCGGCTCACCAAGAAGAGCCGGCTCTTTCGGCTCCCAAACGGCTCTTCAGTTTACCACATATTCAGTGGCGGCGCCAGAGCATTTTTGTTGGGTAATCTATGGTAGGGCTAACCCATACAGTGGTGGTGCTCAAGTCAGTATTTGCAATGTAATTACATACACGCTATATCGCCCCCTTGACAGTGAAACGCCACGCGTGAGGTTTAGATTATTTCCCTGTCTCAATCAAAATGGAACTGTATGAAATAAAACGGCACATTTGTCTTGTAGTAAATAAAAGGGATCACTGTGAACGTGACGTATGATAGTACACGTTGAAGATCCAATGGGGATACTGAATGGCGGTTTCGATTGATCTCAATCAATAAGGCATGACCAGAGCCGTATATATAAAGGGCATGACGCAGATCCAACGTTGCGTTGCTCTGATTGGCTGTAGGTCTATTCAAATTGCATTCGGAGGCATTTTGATCTGACCGCGGCCGCGCTGATATTATAACGCCAGAGAATTTCCACACCTTTAGTGTATAAAACTCCCCCACTACTTAGACTATTCCTTGCACCCCTCTTACGGGCCGTCTCCACGGCAGCGTTAAAAAATCTTGAAACGCTTCTGCCCATTCACTTTGAATGGGGTGACGTCACTTTTTTTCGCTTTCGCCGAAATGCATTGTGGGCAGGCGAGCGGAGATTCTCAGGATTTTCAAGATCCAAAGTTGAACAATGTTCAACTTTTGAAGCTGAGGAGGAAGCGTCAGCCAATCAAATCCCGTGTACGCAAATCTGACAGTTCAAGCTCTAGCCAATCAAACGGCGTGTATGCTGGGAGAGCCAGACCGCAGGTCATTTCCTCATATTCCAAAAAATGGAGGAGAAATTAGCGGTAGGGAATCAATCACCCGGTGCTTTATGACCAGACCTACCGGGATATAAACCGGAGGAGCCAGGCATGGAGGGAGGTGGCAGAGACAGTGGTATGTTTTCGCCTGTTTTGGGGAGTTTATATCCAGTTTACTTCGGGCTTTTTGGCTTCGTATGTCGCGGGCGGGAGATTCATGTGATTGGTTGATCGCAAAAAAATCCCCAAGCCTCAGATACGCCCACCTCCAAGATTTTTTTAACGCTGCTGTGGAGACGGTCCGTTATAGCATAAGCCCGAATGGTCTCAACCATATTGCATCAGTAACGTCGTGCACTTGTTGTTACAGCAGGATCAGTTTGTGTGCTGTGGACACGACCCGTATATTTTCACAATCCGTGTTCTCAACATTTAGCATTTCGCTTATTATTTAATTGAATTTGCATCACTTTTCATGGTGGGGCTAAGGTGGGGCTAAGCCATTTCTTGGTATGGCTGTAGCCTACCCCAGCCATACCCTGGCGCCGCCACTGCACATATTATACCTTTTATAATTCAATCAAATGTAGCCCTGTTTTGACTAATGCTTTATATGTGTACACATATCACTTAAATTATTCAATACATCCTTTGTACTGAAGTATTCAAAAGTAAAAATTACATGTTTAATATCAATTATTTGCTGTGGCCAATTGTTTTCATTGCATTTACAGACCCTTGTATCTCTCTGATACCATCCAATTAATGCACAGACTTGCTTGTAAACCACGCTACACAAAGCAGATAGCAACACAAAAACTTAAGCATAGACATTTAAAAAAAGGGGCTACTGTATCGACATTTTAAAATTATATTTAAAGAAAGGGCCCTGACAAAACAGCAGGGCTCTATTTCAGTATTAACTATAGAAAAAAAGACAGCAACAGCTGACATCAAATCTTTGCTGAGCCCAAGGATAATCATAAATAAATAACATAGTGAAAATAAATATATTGCAATGCTCAGTACAGCAGCATCCAACCGTCTCTAATCATAAAAAAACATAATAAAAATAAATGTATTGCAATGCTCAAAACAGCAGCATCCAACAGTCTCTAATCCTTGGATATTACATGTAACTGCATGCATGCACGGAGCAGCTGTAGCGCGGAGATCATCATATCATTCTGTCTTGTATTACTTAAATTTAAAAAAAAAAAAAAAAAAAACGGCTCGTTCGCGGGCGCGAGCCGGCTCCCGTCGTTCACTTAAAAGAGCCGGCTCTTTGAGCCGGCTCGTTCGCGACCGACACATCACTATATCATGGCAGTCCCTAATGTAGGAAACTATAGTAAGTTAGCGTCTTCATCCGTCTTTATTTAACCCTGCTATAAACTGCCCTTCCAAGCTAGCTAGTTGAAGGTAAATAGACTAGGGGGGTCACTAAAATGTTTCAATGTTATGAAATAAAATGAAAAGTGAATTGTTCCTACTACTGAAAATAAGATCATAGAAGTGTGGCGTCCTTGTAATGAATGTGAAGATGTGTTTGTGACTCACTTGTTTTGCAGCCTGTGAATCAGCTCCTCCGCAGCGAAAGCTTCGCAGTGAGGTCTCACCTCGGTGCTGAGCGGGAAGTTGGAATAATGTTCTTTCAGAAACGCCCCCAGATGTTCCTCCATGCAGCCTACAGACAAAGAAACAGACCTGATCATTATCATATCAATGTAATTCCATTCAAATAAGGCAAATAGTGTGAACAAAGCTTCTATTTTTTTTTAACAACATTTTTGTAAAGTAATTGTATACATAAACTGAAAATATTAAATAGGGAGACATGAGAGTCCCGTACCTTCATTAAAAAGTGTTTTCTCTTCATCGTTGCCTTTGTTTTTTGCTAAACCTGATGGAAAGGAACAGCATTGTTAGAAACACTCATTCAAACAGTGTGATCTTCATTAAATAGTTCATTATTTCATCATAGCTAGAAGTGACTATACAGTTGTGTAAATCCACTCAGATTCACCTTAATGCAAATTCAAATCAATTGCATCTAAGAAAACTATTTGTAAATGTACAACTTATGAAAGCAGAACTCTCCACTTCTTTAATCATGATATTGTTAAGTCCATGTAATGAAATCAGCTTTCACACACTGTTGACACTTTTCATTTATGGAATAGCTGTGTTTCAGTCCAGACACCTTCATTGAGTATTTCACATGTACAACTTTAACACTGGCTTATTTTATGACTGTAGGTGTTTTTCATTTGTAACTTATGAGAAGTGCTTTGAGTTTGAGCTCTTTTTGTAAAAGCACAGTTCATGTTTGCTCACTTACTTGGTGAGATTAGGGTAAATCAATATGATTAAATACATAGAAAAGTTGACTTATTTGTAACTTGTTCAGCTTTGTTCGTACTCACAGGCAGCAACAGAAACGGATTTGAGTCGACCGTCAACCAAAAGGTTCCTGGTGCTATGACCTCTGCAACCTATGGAGAAGAAAACCTTATTAATTGACTGTGTTGCTCCAGCATGTGTGTGTGTAAGGATGGCATTTTTATAAAGCTGACTACATAAAAGTAGTTTCAATAATGCAGCTTAGTAAAAATATATCAAATATGTTTGTTTAAAAATCATCAACTTAGCCGTCTTTATGATTGACATTGGAAATATTTAGTTGTATAGCGTCATTTTACATTTCTCTTAAAACAAAAATCATAGGTATCTGGACCCTAGGCTGAAGTTTCCCTTCTTATCATGTTACACATTCACATGAATATAGCAACTTGTAATAAGTCCATTATTGAAATGACGTATGTGTTTATTTGGGGGAATACTACCAACAAGCCATGCTGAAAAACCACTCACACATTAACTAATGGCCTCAAATTTCCCTGTTATCAACCAAGACCAACATGGGTGTTTCCAAAATTAGTACCTGTCATGTGCACAGAGGAAATGAATGACCAGCATGCCGGCAAAATTCCCTCCAGATGAAGCTAAAGCGTATGTCTAAGTTATGTCAGCTTACAGAAATACTTCCTCTTCTTTGTGCCAAAACTGAAACTGACTCAGCATATACAGTTAGCGTCTTTCCAGTTATAAATGACATCGTTTTTTACTGGCAGGAAACAATTGGTTGTATTAAATGTCCCTTAGGCCACTCTGAGTTTGACATAATAATGTAACACTTTGGATGCTGACTAATGATTTTGGCACTACTGTAAATTGTTTGAGGTGAGATTAAAGAAATATTTTTTGGCTTCACAATAAGGTTCTGCTTAAAAGTTCAATTTATTTTGTCTTTAGTCATTGTAGTACTTTGTGATATATTTTAATGGGTTGTAATAGTGAAAAATAAACCAGTGTGTTTACTTGTAATGAGGAAATCATAAAGGATACACAAACTGGAATCTCCACCCTCTTTCCGGCAGATATTCTTTAACCCTCTAATGACCCTGCTATCCTGCTGCACATGTGGTTTGGTTTGGCTGCATTGTCCCTTTGTAACTTTAATATTTCGCAATCTGTGACAAAAATGATTATGCAACTGCTGTATTTGCTTTAAGCTTGTCCTGAGTTCGTAATGTGCTTTACACATGAAGAATTGAGTGACTGCTTTACCTTTTTGTCGTCGGTAGAAGAGCATTGCAACAATAATGGCAACCATTATCACACCTATGCTCAGAACAATGATGAGAGCATCATTTTTCTTCTGAGGAACAGGGATTTCATCTGTGCAGAGAGTGAAGAATGATGAGGGTTAAAATGTGCAACAAAGCATTCATATTCAGCAGTGCAATGACACTTGACGTGTTTGTATTTTAATTGTTATTCCTACGATTACAAAATGTTTGACCACCATGGAAATAACCAAATATACCAAAGACAAAAATATTGCTCACTTCTTCTTTGTGGTAAACAACAACAACAAAAAACCGCAGCAATTAGAGATACTTCAGCTTGCATACTCGTTTTGTGATGAGCTGCCCTGATCTTTTATTACTTTTCTTGTTTTTGTAGTTGTATTCACAGAGCTTTTTTCTTTTTTTAGCAATTAAAAAAACCCTTATACTTTCTTATTTTCAGTTTGTCAAGTTTAAGCATCTAAAAGAGACAATAATCATTCGCCCACATATAGGCAGAAGCATGAGCACAAACACACACACACACACACACACACACACACACACACACCACACACACACACACACACACACACACACACACACACACAAGCCACACAATTTCACACGTCTTTTGTAACATAACTCCTACAATAAAGCTGAATCGAAGCTCGAACCCAGACACTACCCACATCAGCTTCACTGGAAAAGCAGGGTAAAATCTTATGACTAATGTAATGCTTGTATTTCTCCTTTTGTCATCACATTGTGTTGACAGCAGATATCTAGATCAAAAGAGACTGAACACAACAGGAAACAGCAGTAGGCGGTGATAGGTAGGCACATGATGATATTATATTTCCTGTTTTTAGATGAGAATATTCAAAAGGTTGACTTGAGTCAATGTACTCTGTTACATCCACCAATTGGACACATTATCTGTTTGCTGGCTTCTCATTTGATTCTTTATCTTTTGTAAAATTGTTGGGTGGCAAAAAAGCTGAAAATAAATAAGGGAGGAAAGACAGAAGAAAGTTCACTGGCCAGACTTGACCTGCAGATGTTGCAATATACTGTAAGAGTCAACCTATAAAACCCTGTGTGCTTTCATATTATCTCCATCCAATTGATAGAGTCCTGTGTGATAAGAAAGCCTTTGAAAGGAAACCAAAATGTACCTGGAATTTGAAATGTTGCGGAGGAGCCATCTTTTGTAAAGATACACGTGTAGTTGTTTTTTGGCCGACGAACTGACGCGTATCTGACTGGTGACATTGACAAGCTGCTGTGGAGTTGTCACAGCAGTGGTATTCGGATTGAATGTCTTCAGGTGTCCATCCTGCCACATAACAGGAGACTCCGGGTATCCCTCAGACTGGCAAGAAAGCAGCAGCTCATCCCCCCCTGCAGCCTTCTCAATGTGTTTAGTCACTGATTTATAAGGTGCTAGGGAAGAATCAGATAGAAAGAACATAGTCTTAACATTGTGATCATAAAGGCTTACATGATAAGGGAAATATCTTGTCGAAAGAAATTGAGCCAAAATCATTCTTTACCGAATTGAGTAATGTTCTGCTTAGTTTCATTTTCATTTTGAGATATACTGTGCTCAGAAATGACCCCAGGCTATTGCAAAAAAAGCATGACTTCCCAGAACAAGCCCATTAGGATTTTGCAATAAAAAGTAACACTGTCAGACTTACCAACAACAGACAAAGTTGTGGTTTTATAATCAGCTCCTTCTCCTGTTTGCACAAAACACTGGTATGTCCCAGAGTCATTGATCCTGAGTCTGGAGATCTGAAAAGAGACAAAATGAGAAAGTTCAGACCTTGGATTTGTTTATGTCCATAAAACACATATTCCCTCATGAACTAAAGGTTCCGATGAACCTTCTTATTATAATACAAGGTATCATCTGTGCCTTCTTGGCAGGTATACATGATACCTTAATAAGCAGGAATTGTATAGTCTGCCTGGGAATTTGAACATCAGTAATTCCCGATAGGAGTAAATTATTCAGTGGAAATTTGACTGGAAATAACCTTGCCTACTCAGATTCTATGTAATTCTAGGAAAGTGACTCCCATTATTCACCTTTAGTTTGGACCAGCCGCCCCACAGCTCATCATTGAGAAGCATCACTCGGCCATGGTAATCAGGATCCTGGGATGCCGAGTTCTCCTCCCAGTTATCCATACGGTACACGTCCCGGACCAAGGTGGAGGTGAACCAGTGCCACGTCACCTTCAGGTCAGCAGGAGAGTTTGATAGTTTAGGCTGAAACCTGCAGCCCATCACAACATCTTCTCCAAACGTTGACTCATACACGGTTCGCTCTGCCTCAACAGTGAACAACACTGCAGGGAAATAATACATAATAAAGTCAGACATCATCAATATGCTAAACAGCCCTGGAGCAATATACAACATTGACTTAATAGAAATGTTTAATGTAAATGCAATTGGTCCTGTGTGTGCTCTTGTTTATTCATACACTTTTTTACTACACACCTGAGAGGGATGGTTGAAACATGACATTCAAAACTACAATAACGGCCCAATCCATTGAGTCCTAAGGAAGAAACAAAAGGGGGTTTACAGATGTTGAAATAGTTAGCTAACTGTCTAACTGATAAAGCTGAGTCATTTTACTGGAGAAGGCAAGATGTGAATTCCACCGTAACTAGATTGATCTAGTATTAATATGCTGACACACACACACACACACACACACACACACACACACACACACACACACACACACACACACACACACACACACACACTAACACACACACTAACACACACACACACACACACACACACACACACACACACACACACACACACACACACACACTCAACATCACATGTAGGTCACATACATTTTATTCCTATTACCAGCATGACTCAGCACTGAAAATCCAGTAACTTCCCTGATGGATGAGTCATGACAGGGAAACAAACTACAAGAAAGATGCTGTTGGATGCTGTGACACACACACACACACACACACACACACACACACACACACACACACACACACACACACACACACACACACACACACACACACACACACACACACACACACACACAGTCAACAATGCTAGTCATGCTTCATACACATACACACGTGATTTTCTGTGCAGATTTCCTGTAAAATGAAAATGTCAACAGCATTTCTGCAGAACTTGTATGACTTTGAAATTGGGAGAGCTGACAATGAGTATTGAGCTTTGTCAGTCGTTTGGTTCACAAAAAGCATCATTTAAATAAAGTAAATTAAAAGTAGGTGTTAGGACCTTAACATATTTAGCCTGCAACAGTTCATATAACTGTATTGGTATTCAAGCTACAAAGCTAGACATAAAGGTGATACATGTCCAATACAAAAATATATAATATTGGAAATAAGGAAAGTGAATGCATAAACATCAGCCATAAAAGTATACTACATAAAATAAAAAACAATAAAAATAATAATGATAATATACGATTAGAAGTTGTGCAACCCCCAACTACTGTTCATCTGTTAGCTGTTGTTATAGGTCAATGATATTTTCTTACCTGCTGGTCATATATCAGATAATGTTGGTGGTGTTTTCATCAAGTGCTCCCTTCTTCTGCAGTCTGCTCCGATGCTGCTATTCATATCAAGGCAAGAGGGAAATCCCAACTCGAAAACACACCCACACACACTTTACTGTCACGCGGCTCGACATTGGGTCAATCGAAAATTCAATATACTTATTGAATATTTACGGCTGTTGTGAATAGGCTGTAAAACACATCATAAAACCTTTTACATTCAAATAATATGGACCGCGACTAGGAAACAAGTAGTAGCCTACCAATGAACACGGAAGTAGACAGTAAGAACAATCTTATCTTACACTGGCTTTACCTCAAAAGTCATAAAATGGGGACATACAGTAAGTAACCCTCAGCCGTAAAATATTTATTGGAAAATACTTGTCTGTACACAGTATCCAGGTACATTGATTTATTTGAATGTATTATAATACTTAAAGCCCCAAAAGTAAAAATACTCATTATGCAGCAGAATCGGAATCTAAATTACATTGTTGAAAATGTTATTAGGCTACTTAATGAAAATATGAAGCAAATTGTATTTACTTTAAAGCCTGCTGGGAATTTTTACTACAAAGAATTCCCCATATTACTATAAATAAATAACAATGGCTGTTAAATGGATGTAATTAGGAATACACGTAAAATATTTCCCTCTGAAATGTGACAAAGTAGAAGTGTAAAGTAGCAGAACATTTAGATAATTAAGTAAAGTAAAATCACCGCTTAATTCGACAAAGAACTTGAGGTTGGTGTTTGTTTCTTTCCATCTCTGAGGATATAACACCACGAGTATTACTTTCACACAGGCTTTCACAAAGGTCTTTTGGAAAGATGGAAAAAAAGTTTTGTATACAGTTTTTTTTGTTACATCGAAATGTTTCCTGTCCCTCATGACTAGGCAACCCCTTGGAAAATCCTAAATAGTTTTGGAGTTTACTACCCAGATCACTCATATACAATACCACTGCATTGTCCTTGCAGGAAGGGTTTGTGATACAGATCTTGTGTAAATAGGTTTTATTCCCCATGTGATATCCAATTGGTTAATGTCTAATGAGGTAAAAACATTGCTACAGCATTTGGTATGACACTAATGTATGGTAGCCTACTGTTAGGGTGTAACCAGGATGTAAAAAATACTGAGAGAAAAAGTCAAATAGAGGTGAAGTTGAATACATTGTGCATTAGTTTGCTTCATTGGTTGATCATTATTGTTACCTTTAAGTTACTTGTTGAAGTATGGCTCAACGATTTTAATACATATGCAACTCTGACCTAAATCAACAGTAGAAAAGGGGAAAATAGTTGATGGACACAGTAATCAGAATCAGAACCAGTAGTCCTTTATTCGTCCCACAGCAGGGACATTTACAATGTTACAGCAAAGGGACAGTCACAAAAGGCAAAAAGTAAAACAATTATTTGTGTTGAGTTAATAGTGCAATATCAGGTGTTATTTGTCCAGCAAGGTGGAAGTTGGGCAGGAGTCCCCCATGCTTTTTGTAATGCATTAATGAAAAAATATAGCTTGGTTTGATATGGTTCAGTGCAGAATGAAGATTTTCACTTTTACTTTTTAAACAAAAAGCAGCTTGGGATGCTAACTCTCCCACATAGTTATTGTAGTATCCTCCCACTTAATATGGCCCTGGTTGTGCAAAGTCCAAAGTATCCACTCAACTTGTGTTTGGTGCATAAACTGTATTTATAAAGGTTTGGTGCAACGACTGTAACAAAAAACATCTACATTTAGACAATATGTACACCCACAAACCTTTATATATACAGTCTATGCCACAAACACCAAGAGAGGGCGCCATTTAATTGTTTATGTGAAACTAGCCTTCAACCACGGACTGTAAAGTGCCTTGGACAAGCACTAAACCTATTAAACACAAATAAGCAGTGTGTAAAAAAATGTGAGGGTGTACTGTTATCATAATGTTTTGTCATTTGGAAAGCATCATCCTTGTTTATGGTAGAACCGTAGAACGTGCTGTTTTGCTTTTAGTTTTATTTTGGAAGTTTAACCGGAAGTACCATGTTTGTTTATTGCATGGTTTATTGTTGTCACTGATCTTACTTTAGGTTACAGGTAGACCGGAAGTTAGCAGTTTCTGATTTCGTGCGCCACACGTTTTGTTTTCATAGAGACATTGAATTTCTCGTCACGAAAGTGTCATTACTGTCTTCAAAGTACATTAGGTATGTAAAACTCAAATGTTTTGTCAACCTAGATAGCGTTAACACTCAAGGTTAATCATATCGGGTGAAGCGTGGGGAGCTACTTTATGTTTTAATATTAGCCCATGACGTTTGCCAAATTAATTAACAAGAGAGCCCAAACATCACAGAAACAAACGTCAAGTCGTCTGCTAACTTTAAGCAATGCTAGCACCTAGAATTAGCAACACGTATACGTTATTAGCATGAAGTTATTCGACAGAAACGGTGAAATGAAGGACGAGTGAGCTAACGTTAACTAAGTTAGGCTGACAGCTCTAAGTTAAGCTACAGGAAAGTGAAACCATGACGGTGACATCAAGTAACATGTTAAAGTAAATGCCGTTTTAACGTGTGTTTGTACCTCTAATATTAGTTGTGCCTGTTAGTTTGGTAACGTAATCTGTGTTTTTAGGCCAGCAGTTACAGCGCCACCATGGGGTTTCTACTGTCTAAATCCATGGATGCAAACTTTAAAAAGCAGCAAGAATTTATGCTCCACAATGCAAGGCTGCAGGTGAGTAAAGTTACACCACCTCACATACTATTAGAATGAATCGTTTATTACATGCACCTGTAACAACGTGGTACCTGTGTCAGGGGGGACATGGAAGTGAGTGTTGGACTACTTTGCACACCAATACCAACTGGATTAACTGACCAGAGCAATTCACTGCACACAAGGCCCTAAAAGCCCTAGGTTCACTGTTTGGCAATTTCATGAATTGTCATATTCTGAAGTAATATGGAGAATAAAGCACACATCTGACACAATGATGACCTGCATTTGCTTCCTGCTTTATCCCCTGATCCAGGGACCCTGTTTTTGAAAGAGTCCCAGTGTCAAATCAAGCTTAAAGATTCAAATATAATTGTTTTATTTACTTATATTGCACATTTTCCTGATAATGTATTTTTTGTTGTCATTGCAACCCAGCAAACGTGAATCCTGCAATCATATTTTTTAATGTAATAACTACACAGCACAACATTACAACCAACATAATGTATGTTTAATGTAATTACTATATAGCAAACATGGTGCAATGTAATGTTCCAGGGTAATTTTCTACCAGCCCACACAAACAAGAATTCTGGTATTTTTTCCAGAAAGCGGACACAGGCCATCTATCTGGCCATCACATTAGTCTATCTTATCTATCTGTCTTGTCAGCGTGGCGCTCTGTCTTTCTCTTTGGATTCACACAGTCAAAGCCAATAGTATAAGCTTCAGTGTGAGTCTCAGCATTTCCATTTAGGGACCACAGGTTTTATTGCACTCATTGTTTCATTTAAACAAAGTATTGTTTTTTCCTTCTCCTTTTTGGAGCCAATTGTTGTGATGTATTCATGCCTGTAAGCTGCTGAGCAGCAGGTGGGATGTGTGACTGTCATAACACCAATAACATTATCCTACGTAAACCAAAAAGCTATGTTGTTTTCTGCCCTGTAATTTCCCCTCTGCTCTTCCAGGTGTAAATGTGGAGTAGAGGATGAATATTAATAAGAATAATATTATTTGGTTATCAAATCAAATCAGGTTTTATTTATAAAGCACATTTAAAAGCGATTTTTATGGCAAAGGTTTAGCAATCAAGTATCAGAGCTCCCTCCTTTGGTAATGAAGGTTATTCACAAATAAATATTAGACACATGTTTAAGCATTGCTGTATATACATTCTTTCATTGACTTACTACAAATAGTTTCATATTAATAATAGCCACTCACTATTGCTTTGAATAACTTAATGAATAAGAACTCTCTACTTTTTCATAAAATTGGATTGATGCATTTAACTGTTCACATCTTGGCTGAACAAAAAGAACCAAACATTTTGAACAGTCACTAATGTCATGGTACTGTAATTGTGAAATTATATCTCTTATCTCCACGTTTAATTAATAAGATTGCTCCTGGCAATTTCTGAATATCTGGGAAGCCACGCTGTTGCCTCCCCCTGCATTAAGATGTCAAAGTGATTGCTTGACTGTGTTTTCAAGTCAAATCATTCAAAGCTAATTGTTCCTTTCCTTGTGGCCTCTCAGGTCAAAGTCATCAGGCTTTGTCTTTAAATCATGATGCCCATCTTAAACATTACCGGTACTTGAGAATTTAGTGTATAGGGGTTGTTTTTTTATGACACATTTCCCGAGGATGAATGACAGCTGTGAAAAGACGTCAATGAGGTTTTATATTTAATATTTAAAGTGGGTTCTTGTGGGCTAATAATAAGGTTGTGTTTTTCATTCACGGTTCCTGCTTTTGAGTGGCTTTTATTGTGACGTAGCTTAGTGGTAAGTTTCATGTTTATAAAAGTTTTTTTTACGACCATGATCACCTTCTTAAGATAATGCAAACTCTAATAATGGACAGTAATATTGCTTGTTTAGCCCTTTTTCCCAAAAAGAAATGATACAAAAAGAATAAGTACTTTTACGGAAACACACACTGAACATCAATTACTTTTCCTGAAGTACTACAATGTACAATACAGGTTCATTAAAAAATAAATACAGATACATCCTGATCAGGCATACTGTATGTAAGACTGTAAATGAATGCTGTATTTTTAAATTAGGTTGGGAGGGCAGCTTAAAGCTTTAAAGCCACTTCGGCCATTAATGAAGTGCTCTGTAGCGTATTAATCATTATACAATACAATACAATACAATACAGCTTTATTTATATAGCACTTTAAACTTCCAGACCAAAGTGCTGTACAGGCAAATAAACAAAACAAAACATACAAAAAGTAACACAGCTCACACACCATAAAACAAGTACAAGTAAAAACAATAGACAATTTAAAAGCAATAAAATTCAACGCTCTAAAAGATGTTAATACGCTAAGGAGAAGAGGTGGGTTTTAAGAAGCGATTCTAAAGCAGGCAGTGTGGCGGCCTGTCTGATGTGCAGGGGTAGATCGTTCCACAGTGTGGGAGCCGCTACAGAGAAGCAACGGCCCCCTCTGAGCTTTGACTTGGTTCTGGGCACATTCAGGAGCAGTTGATCCGCTGACCTGAGAGGGCGGTTGGGCGTGTGTAAGGGTGTAGCTGCTCAGAAAGATATGGTGGGGTCATGCCATTTAGGAATTTAAAAGTAGAGATGTCCCGATCCGATCACGTGATCGGGGATCGGAGCCGATCACGTGATTTTCAAAAGATCGGAATCGGGAGAAAAAAATCGGGGGATCGGGAATTTTTCTTTTTTTTATAAAATATTTTTATTTTATTTAATGTTACAAAACAAAAATGACCATGTTCACGTCTTAAAGTCATCCTGAGGCCTTAGTTTTGGTTTTTAAAATACACAACAGCCAGATGCAATGTTTGCAAGGCGGAGGTTCCGCGTGGTGGAAAGAACAGAGCTACGTTCAACACGACCCAATCTAATACAAACACCAACACAACACGACGAGTACACAGCGGCCACTCAGGTAACGGCACTGAAACAACCCGACACTTTCAGAGACCTTTTAAAAGGAAAGAGAAACTGCCCCCAGAACAGTGAAAAGGCCAAAAAATAACAGCCAAGATAGCTGAATTCATCGCGTTGGATGACCAGCCGTTATATGTTACCTTTTTTTTCTCTTAATGCATTGCATAAAGATCAGATCGGGAAAAATTGGTATCGGCAGATTTTCAAAATCAAATGATCGGAATCGGATCGGGAGCAAAAAAAGGTGATCGGGACATCCCTATTTAAAAGTAAACAAAAGGATTTTGAAATGAATCCTAAAATGTATTGGCAGCCAGTGGAGCGAAGCCCAAAATGGGGGAATGTGGTCATATATTCCGTGTTGCCAGTTAAAAGCCTGCTCGCGGCATTTTGCACCCGCTGCAGACGAGCGATGGGAGGACCACCACTGACCCCCATGTAGAGAGAGTTACAGTAATCCAGCCGAGTGCGTGGACAAAGGCATGGATTACTGTCTCAAACTGCTGTCTGGAGAGAAAAGGTTTTACTTTGGCTAGCTGCCTCAGGTGATAAAAGCTTGTTTTTACCACAGATTTAATCTGACTCAAGTTTTAGTTCATGGTCCGTTTCAATGCCAAGGTTCGTAATGGTGGGCTTGATGTACTGAGCCAGGGAACCCAGGTCTACGGAAGTGATGCCAGTGGTGCTACCAAAAACACCATTACTTCAGTTTTTTCTTTTCATTCAGTTTTAGGAAGTTGCACGCAATCCAGGCCCTTCTATGTCCTCTAGACACTTTAGCTGTGGGCTAATTGAGTAACCCTCCTTCTTTGTTAGTGGGACATAAATCTGGCTATCATCAGCATAAGATAAGATAAGATAAGATAGTACTTTATTGATCCCAAATTGGGAAATTGTTCCATAGCAGTGGAATGCGATTGCCGTTGCTTTTCTTAAATATGGACCCAAGAGGGAGCAAATGGAGGGAGAATAGCAGGGGGCCTAATACTGAGCCCTGTTGGACCCCATACAGGAGTGGAGCAGAGGGATGACTCGGAGTCACCAAGGCTGACAGAGAAAGTTCTGTCCTTCAGATATGACCTGAACCATTCCAGGGGCTTTCCCCTCAATGCCCACCCACTTCTCCAAGCGAGAGATCAGGATGTCATGGTCGACTGTATCGAAAGCAGCAGTAAATCAATAAAGTAGAAGCACAACGCAAGTCCCCAGAGTCAGTAGATAAAAGGATGTCATTAAAAAACTCTTTAAAAGCGCTGTTTCACTGCTGTGCATAGTTTTTAAAACCCGGATTGGAAAACCTCCAGTATATTGTTCTCTTCCAGAGAAAAAACATAATTTGACTGTAGGACAATCTTCTCTCCAGGATTTTTGACATAAAAGGCATTTTGGAAATGGGCCTAAAATTAGCCAGAACTGTGGGATCCAGACTGCGTTTTTGAATACTGAGGTTTGCACTACTGCATGCTTCAGGTTTTCAGGGACCTTCCCTGAGAGCCAGACTGCTGTTTGTAACATGCCAGCACAGATGGTCCAACAGTGGGGAAAACCCTATTCGCGACAGGAGAACCCAGAGGGCTTTAACTTGGAGACAATCTCTTGTACAAAAGACAGTGCTACAGGCTCAAACTGATTAAAGACAGCAGAGCACAGTGCAGGCACTGAGGGGGTCATTTGCAGGAGCAGAGAATTTGAGCTCTAGTGGAGTTTACCTTATTAATAAAAAGTAAAGAAAGTCTTCACAGGCCGCGGAGTAACGGTATTCTGGGGGGCATTAAGGACCAAATCAATAGTCTGAAACCAGAACACGTGGCTTCTTTATATAATCAGTTCGCTACAGGAGTACTAGTGGCTAAAACAGAATTGCTATTATCTGGTCTTAGTTAAAGACTGCTCAATATTAGAGAATGAATAAAGGGAATAATAGCTATGTCCCTCAGGTAAAACGTGAATTACAGTTATACCTCTTTATTTGTCCACTACAGGATTTTGTGACCTGCAAATTTGAGTTTAACATCATAGAATGTTCAAACAGCTTTATCAAGAGGGTATAAACATATTGTTATAATAAATGTTTTGTCCAAATCAGGAACATATCCAAAAACAGCATAAAAAAGAAAAAGAAAAATTCCTCATGTGTTGCTTCTTCATCATTAAACTATCTTAACTGTTGAAGCACATAGTTGCTGAGAACTGTTTTTAGATAGCCCCAATTCTAAACACTTGCAATTATGCAACCTTTGTTTATTTAATTGGTCAGGAATACGCAGGGGACATGTTAGACTTAGACAAGTACATAGTAATCATCATATCTATGTTTTTGTTTGGCATAGACTGTTTCAATGATGGACTGAGTCACCATAATGTTACCTCGCAACCTGTTTTGCAAACCACCTTTCAAACATAGCAGATTATGCCCTTAACTATGTACAACTCTAAGCCTTTAAATAATTGAAAATGGCAAGTTATAAAACTCTCTCACCCTTATACGCTTATCATAAATACAAAAAATATACTTTGTACCTGGATTTACATTTTGGCACCAGAGGCTGTTGCTGTGTTCTACTTCTTTCTGTGTGTATACTGTAATGATGTGTGTGCATCAGCTCTCCAAGCAGCAACTTGCCCTGCGTATGCGTGAAGCCTTTAGAAAATGTCAGTGGATTTCTAGCTTACGTTTCGGTTCTGATCTCACCTTGTCACTTTCAAAATGAAATAAGGGATGCTCATTTCTTTCTGTTACTTTTTCTTCACTGCTCTTTACAGGCACTGTCTTCTCTAGTATTGCGTCATCCTCAGTGATGTTCCCTGTTCCTTCCAAGCGAGAGACAAAGAGTCTATTTTTAAAATACACACGTAGTGGTAAAGGTAACACTGTGCTTCTTTCTCATTTTGTTGTGCTGAAATGTGAACATGGGTTTAGACATGTCCACGTTACGAAGTTCAAAGTCCTGGAAGTATTTTTAGAGAGCTTTGTTGGAAATGGAAACCTCATTACGTTATCTGGTATCAACCGAAAAACAAAAGCTGACAGTGGAATATTTAATCATTTTCACTTGTAATTTTAAACTGAAAGCTTTTTTTAAGAGGGCATTTAACACTTAGCATTTTGTTATTGGTACCAAAAATCTACAATTGTATCTGGGATACTGTTAGAAATCTTCAAATGATAGCTAATTTCCAGTCATGCTGTCAGAAGGCATGGAGCCAGCGGTCTCTCAAACATCCAAGATCTGTGATTGTTACCAGATATCGAGTGATTTTGATGTAAACCACATTTGTGTTTACATCTGTGGGGTTGAAAGTACATGTAGATGTTTGTATGTTTGGATAAGTGTGTTCCTGTTTGTTACTGAGATTGCGGTGAAGTAGCAGATGTAGCAGACGCGTATTGGCAGTTTGAGGCTTTGATTCAAAGCGGTGAGTGGGGTGCAGCAGAGAGGGTGTTGAGTTTCCGGATGGTGAGAGCGCTTGCTGGCAGTGTTTATGCTTGGTGTTAATGATTGGCGCGTTCATCAAAGATGAGTTTAATGTCCTGGAGGATTTTCGCAAATTTGAAACTCAATTCCATGTCAGCTGCATCAACGCTAATGATGCTGTGGTTGTGGAGGGTGGAGATCAAACTGTGTTCCTCCTTTACTGGCATTGGTTGGCATCAGGGCTGGGAGTAATACAATGTTTATTGGCAATTAACATTATTATTTCTTATCGGTTTATCAGAATACCTTTATTAGTCTCACAGAGGGGAAATGTACGTTGTTACAGCTTAATGTTACATATGTTACATGCATAAAAAAGTATTAAATAAAAAAAAAGGTTATAATAAAAAGTTACACAATTTACAAAATACACATCCTGTAACAGTTCTTAGGATTTAGCAGCCAGGTATATATTGCACGGTTATTAACGGCATATATATATATTGCACATATATGGTTTTATTTGTAATTTATTCTAAAATGTTGACGTACCACAAATAAATAAGGGACAAATATTATGTCCATTGTTTTTTGTGTGTTGTTGGACGGGTCTGATATTTAATGAATCATAATGCATTTGTTATGATAACATAACTAGAGTTCCAAAACACATATTAAGAGGTCTCCTTTTGATGGTCTTATGATGGGTATTTTTGGGTGGGTGGGTGGGTGGGTATCTTTGTTTTTTACAGGTAAAGGATGAATTAAACAAAAGTATAGGCAGATTCATTCATAATGAAAATAATTGTTAGTAGAAGCCATACAAGCATTTATAAGCATTACATTTCAATGCATCACTTTTCATCAGCCCATTGGCAAGCTACAATCATCAGGTGTTGGCTTTTGTATCAATACAGAACACTGATTATACTTTACACCTACACTCAAATAATTTCTCTCTCTTATTAACTTTGGAATATTCCACTTTTTGCTTCTAAAGTTTCAGCCGGGAACTAAAGTGATGCAAGTGACTATCATTGACAAGAAGTAGGCAGTTTCAGGGAAGGTTAATACAACCAAGCATCCCGTATCAATGAGCTACTTCCTGTTCTGCTTCCCTGATGAGA